>NC_054371.1:79927381-79934881 GCF_017654675.1 Xenopus laevis | reverse complement strand
TGCCTCATACCAATAAATAGAAGTAAAAATAATATTAAAGTGCTTTTAAATTATACAAATGATACAATATACGAACTACAAGTTTATAAAGAAGGGTAATGCAAAACAAAATACTTAACCTGTCATAAAAACCATGATTTATTAAGGAGAAAGAAATGACAATAGCTATCATTCTAACATTGATTTATGTTCTTGTCATATTAACTATAAGTACCAGAATGAGACAAAAGCCTGCCCAATTATATACTGACAGTGGCAGAAACTATGCTTCTTTTGTTTAAATTCCTCTGTTGTAGAAAAAAAACTCCCATACTTTCTCAAAATGAACAACTGAAAACATAATAATTAAACTGCACTTACTATTGCAATAACCAGTATATGTATGTATTTGTATGTCCAAACCGTTGGGAATCCTGGTTGTCAAATGAATAAAACTCACTCAAATAAGTATTGTTCCAAAATAGCCTCCTAGCATATCTGTTCTACAAATTATGCTCTTCCCTATATCTTTACACCCTGACCCATCAATCATAAATTACCTCTCTCATCTTGACACCCACACATATGCAGTCATCTTCATATGACAAAAACACTTAGGGGCCAATTCATTAACTTCGAGTGAAGGAATAGAAGAAAAAATACTTTGAATTTCGAAGTGTTTTTTTGGTTACTTCGACCATCGAATGGGCTACTTCGACCTTCGACTACGACTTCGAATCGAAAGATTCAAACTAAAAATTGTTCGACTATTCGACCATTCGATAGTTGAAGTACTATCTCTTTAAGAAAAAATTTCGACCCCCTAGTCTGCCACCTATAAGATACCGAACCCAATGTTAGCCTATGGGGAAAGTCCCCATAGGCTTGGCTAAGTCTTTTTGGTTGAAGGATAATCCTTCGATCGTTGGATTAAAATCCCTTCGACCACCTAAAAGCTACTGAACCCAATGTTAGCCTATGGGGAAGGTCCCCATAGGCTTGCCTAACTTTTTTTGGTCGAAGGATAATCCTTTGATCGTTGGATTAAAATCCTTCGAATCGTTCGATTCGAAGGATTTAATCGTTCAATCGAACGATTATTCCTTCGATCGTTCGATCGAAGTATTTGCGCAAAATCCTTCGACTTCGATATTCAAAGTCAAAGGATTTTCATTCCCAGTCGAATATATAGGGTTAATTAACCCTCGATATTCGACCCTTGATGAATTTGCCCCTTAGTGGGTTATTTACTAAGCTCCGAATACCCGAAATTCCCCGATATGCGAAAAATGTGTGATTTTTTTTTACAAAATCTGACTTTTAAAAAAAATCACGAATTTTTCAGAATTTATTAAACCCCGAGGGCTATAAAGCCCGAATATAAAAACACGGCATGTCAAACCTGTCAAGGTTTCGTAAAAGTCAATGGGAACACTCCCAATGAGTTTTGGTTGTGTTGGGGGTTTCGGGCAGCTTTTGGGTGAAAAGAGGTTTCAGGGAAAATTCATGAAAATATCCTGAAAATCTGAGCTTTTCCCACAAAGCAAATTTTCGGGAAAATGTAATAATAAATAAGCGTTAAAAACCTGAGCGGGTTAGATCGGAGTTTGTAGCAGCCGATATTGAGATAAATTCGGACCTTGATAATAACACCCCAACTTCCCTATAAATATGGATTTGTGCCTACTTTGAATAAACTCACATTTAAAAAAACTTGAATGTTTGCTTATTTATTAAAAAATCTGAATGTAAAAAATGCAAAATTTGCGTTTAAAAGATTAAAAAACATACTGTATGAAAAAAATGGAAAAAAAATCAATTTACAAACTTTACAAACGAGTTGGATCACATTTCTGGGGGTTTTAGTGCCATGCTTCATGTTTTATTAAAGTTTTGCGAATAATGGTGGAATTCCCCTTTAAGCTGTAAGTCACAGTGCAGGTGCTGAGCAGTCTGGACTCTCTACCAAAATCTCCTTATTTCATTTAGTTTGCAACTTTGTACCTTTTTCTGGCTGTTCAGTGCAGGAGATCAAAGAGAAATAAGGGACATTTGACTAGGAATTGAGACAGCAGGCTGACCTGTCAGAATTAGAACTGTCCTGGGAAAATCGGTACAGTTGGGAGGTATGAGGATAACTCCCACTGACTTCTACATGAATTTGGGTTCACTTTTAAGTTAACTTTAAATTTGTTATAGAATTGCCAGTTCTCTTTTCAATTGGATTATTATTATTATTATTATTATTTTACCTTCTTCTTCCGATTTTTTCCTGCTTTCAAATAGGAGTCACTGACCCCATCTGAAAACAAATGATCTGACTATGGTCCTCTCCTATTCATATCCCAGTCTTTTATTAAAAAAACAATTCATGGTTGATAGAATAATTTGGACTCTAGCAATCAGATTGCTGAAGATGCAAACTCGAGAGCTGCTGACTAAAAATCTAAATAAAGCAAAACCACAAATAATACATAATGAAAGCCAATAGCAAGTAGTCTCGGAATATTATTGTGAATTCCTACACTGCACTGTGTTTCCTTGATAATGGTTCCTGTGCGGGACCGAAATGTTGGATTAATAAACTTTTTCTTTTTATCCTTACTAGTTTTTGAGTGCCATCACTTTTGAGTGCCATCATTTTATACTATATATATAAGAAGAAAATCTGTGGCAGTACGCACTCCGGTTCAATAAAATTAAACTTTTATTTATCTTGGATGATGCATATTAAAAGCATCAACGTTTCGGTCCATGGTCTGCACTAACTCATTAAAAGACAGACAATGAAAGTGTCAAGTTATAAAGGTTAAAAAATCCCGCCTTGTTGCTGACATCACACACAATTATGTTAATGTATGCTTATTAAACAAAAACAAAAAAGGCAAAGCTAAACTAAGAAGCAAAGCTGATGGAAAAAGTATTGTCAATACAATCCAATATGTGAAGTAAATACAAATAATTCAAAACATATTATCTTTTAGCCAAAAAGCAGCTATATGTGCAATACTCATTCAAACCTTTACTGGAAAGGATATCAGGTATGATATATATATATATATATATATATATATATATATACACACACACACATATATATATATATTTAGGGGGCCAATTCACTAAGCTCGAGTGAAGGATTCGAAGTAAAAAAAATTTGAATTTCGAAGTGTTTTTTGGGCTACTTCGACCATCGAATGGGCTACTTCGACCATCGACTTCGATATTCGAATCGAAGGATTCGAACTAAAAATTGTTCGACTATTCAACCATTCGATAGTCGAAGTACTGTCTCTTTAAGAAAAAACTTCGACCCCCCTAGTTCGCCATCTAAAACCTACCGAACCCAATGTTAGCCTATGGGGAAAGTTAATTAACCCTCGATATTCGACCCTTGGTGAATTTGCCCCTTAATGTATAAGTATGTGTATGTAGACAGCAGTGAAAGAGACCGAATATTTTCTCCTACTAGAATAAACACAAATAAAAACTAAAGATAATAAGAGGGATCTAAATGACTGTGAGCATGAAAAGGTGTTAATAAGACAAATGAATATATTTAGTGCACTTAGTTTTACTTACATCTAAAAAATGGTAAGGTAAATTGTATCTGTTACAATAATAAAATGTTTTAATAAATAATTAATTCAGAAATGTAATAGGATACTGACTGTACTGAGTAAATTCTAGTGGTAGAGAGAGGCAAAACAATTACAACTATAAGTTCACTTTATATTTCCTTTAGAAAGAAGGATAAGAGGGAAATAAAAGCTAAGTCCTTGAAGCTCTGCAAAGAAGAGGCATATAGAATGTCTTGTACTCATCCTATGCTATCTAAAGTCAATGTCACCTTTCTGTATTAAGAATCTGATTACAGTGACTGATAAACAAAAGCTTTTAAAACTTGCATTTGCTTTTTTCTAACTGCTAACATAGAAAATAGGAAAGTAGGAAAATGTTGGTCAGTTATATCCAAATATGTATCAACTGCAATGCAATAGGAACCTAAAGTAACACCAGCCTTTACCTGTCCCATGTAGATACATATCAGCATATTTTATTTTATAGGGAAATCCCACCGGATGTGTTTTCTTAAATAATAAAAGAAAATTTAAACAAAAGCAGTTTTCATTTAAAAAAATCCAGTGGTTTTATTTTTTATATTGTTTTTTTAACTCTGATTTGATTGAATTTTCAAAGAAAAAAATCATTAATTACATGAAAGAAATGATATAATTATTTCCAAAGATTATACATAAACTACATTGCTAAGATCAAGGTATATACATAAAAAAGAATGGATAAAACATGTAGAAGTGATTAATAACATTTGTTTTAAATAAGAATCAGAATAAAACTTTTGTCAAAGTAACTGCTGCCTGAATCTTTGGCTAATTCATCCCAAATTTTGATAAAAATAGAACTGGGATTGGCCATAGCAGTTTAGCCTATACCAGGTGTACTATGGGTAGAGGAAAACAAAGTAAGTAATTAGAATTGTAATTCCAATGGTTTTAAAATTCGTTATCTGTCTGTCTATATATATGCTCAAATGGTCCAAATACAGGTTTGGAACATGTTATCAAAAATGTTCGTGACCTGGGGTTTTCTGGATAACAGATTTTGCCATAATTTAGTCCTAAATCTACTAGGAAATCATGTAAAAATGAAATAAACCAAATAGGTTGGGCTTGCTTCCAATAAGGATTAATTATCTTTTTTTTTAAAAGATATATTTAATTTTTTATCAAGTTCATTGTATTTATTGTATTTTTAGCTATCATATTTTGTATAATGAAGCATTCTGGAAAAGCTATGCCTGACTTTTGGACTTGGTCACCTGGTGGGGGTGTAGTAATTGGGTGTGGTTTAGAGTGAGTGACTACTTATTCTTGGGTTTGTGCAGCATTTAGTATCTTGATAAAGGCCCTAGTGAGGGCTGCAACGTTGATCACGTAATGAAGATTTTTTAAGTCCCTATGTGCAAAAGCATTTTTTAAAAATTTTGTATATAAAACCCTGGTGTGGCACCAGGGCTTGTAACATTGTAAGATCAATGCAGTGTGTGTAGCTCTTCCAAGCTTTGAATATATATATTCAAAAGAGTATTTATCAATGAAAGTGAAAGCTCACCTTTGTTAAATATGCCTTTAAAATGCTATAGAAATGAATGGAGAGTGGTGAAAGTTCACTCTACTGGACTGTCTTGATCTCTAACTTCATTCTATAAATATGCCCCATAGATTAAGGGGCCGATTCACTAACTTCGAGTGAAGGATTCGAAGTTAAAAAACTTCGAATTTCGAAGTGTTTTTTGAGTTACTTCGACCATCGAATGGGCTACTTCGACTACGACTTAGACTTCGAATCGAAAGATTCGAACTAAAAATCGTTAGACTATTCGACTATTCGATAGTCGAAGTACTGTCTCTTTAAGAAAAAACTTTGACCCCCTAGATCCCCATCTAAAAGCTACTGAAGTCAATGTTAGCCTATGGGGAAGGTCCCCATAGGCTTTTCTAAGTTTTTTTGGTCAAAGGATAATCCTTCGATCGTTGGATTAAAATACTTTGAATCGTTCAATTCGAAGGATTTAATTGTTCGATCAAAGGATTATTCCTTCGACCGTTCAATCGAACTATTTGCGCTAAAATGCTTTGACTTCGATATTCGAAGTCGAAGGATTTTAATTCCCAGTCAAATATCGAGGGTTATTCGATATTCGACCCTTGGTGAATCGGCCCCTAAATGTACGTTTGATTTTGATATTAAGACAAGGCATTGACATTACTAGTAGTTAGGCAGGTTAAAAAAAGTTAAAAGGTTGAACTTAATGGATGTGTGTCTTTTTTCAACCTAACTTACCATGCTACTATGTATTACTAACCAGCATATTTAAATGTAAAACAATGCCTTTATTCTCTATTATTGTATCATTATTATAATAGTTCTTCTGCTGAATAGTTGTTGCCACATTTTCTGGAAGAAAATACCAGCCTTCCTATAATCTTGCCATTATTTTCCTATTAATAACATTGGCATCAAGCATAATTTGTACCGGTTAAGCCGGTAAAATACTGGCCAGTTGGCAACCCTACTGACAGGTGACAATAATGAGTAAATGTTGAGTAATTCAGCAACGTTGTAGAAAATTCCATTCCCAAGAAAATGATTAAGACTGATATTTAAAGGAATTGTTCAGTGTAAAAATAAAAACTGGGTAAATAGATAGGCTGTGCAAAATAAAAAATGTTTCTAATGTAGTTAGTTAGCCAAAAATGTAATGTATAAAGGCTGGAGTGATTTGATGTATAACATGTAAGTCAGAACACTACTTCCTGCTTTTCAGCTCTCTTGGTTTACACTGACTGGTTACCCTGGTTACCAAGCAGTAACCAATCAGAGACTTGAGGGGAGGCCACATGGGGCATATCTGTTCCTTTTGAATCTGAGCTGAATGCTGAGGATAAATTACAAACTCACTGAACAGAAATGTACCATGTGGCCCCCCTTCAAGTCGCTGACTAACTCAGAGTTATAGAGCTGAAAAGCAGGAAGTTGGATTCTGGCTGTTTTATTAGCCATCCAGTCACTCGAGCCTTTATATATTACATTTTTGGCTAACTAACTATATTAGAAACATTTTTTATTTTGCACAGCCTAACTATTTACACAGTTTTTATTTTCACACTGAACTATTCCTTTAATATATTTGATCAGAAACGATTGCTGTTTTTGTCAAGCAGAAATTAGAAAAAAAACTTGCCCTGCTTTTAATACGGCAAGCTTTTTATTTTGCACATGAAAAAAACATGTGTTTGCTCTGGCCTGCCAGGCCAAATAAATTGATTGCTGAAAAACCAAGTGTGTTCAGGCACTTTCAGTAATTTTTTGCCTGAACTCAAATCGGCAAATATCGATACATTACCCCCAAATGATTTAATGAATAATGCATTTTAGACTATCTTTAGCCTTCCAGAAAAGTTAAGAAATCAAAGCCTTTTTCTAATGGTATGTGCCACTGGATATTCAACTGCCATTTTAAAACTAATGGCTATTATTCTCAATCATATGAGGTATTGTCCTCATACACAAATACAAGACACGAAAACATGCTAGGTCATGCTAGGAGAATGACTCACAGAACATCTAGATTTAAAAGATGTAAAATAACTATATTTATTGGTCTGCATATGCCAGTTTAATAACATTTCCTAATTGGTTATTTATTCGGATATAAATTCAGAATGTAAAAATCTCACAACACTCTATGCAGTTTGCAATCTAGACTGAGTTCTAGTACACATTCCTCAGATTTGTGTTCATTTGTAGCAGGAGTGAAGATAGTCCCAATCCAGTAACCCACTGAAACCAGTTAGCAGACATCGATTCAGAGATCCACCAACATATAGTAGTTGACGGATAAAACTGAAAAAAAAAACTATGGAGCGAATGTCAAGTAGAATTAAAATGAAAGGGAACAAACTTTAATAAAAAATAAACTGCTACTGAAATGTTACT
>NC_054371.1:79749881-79924881 GCF_017654675.1 Xenopus laevis | reverse complement strand
CACTTCCCTCCAGTAAAACAACACCATATTGCATCTGGTTTTATGAATTAAGGAGTTTTTCCAATTCATTCAACAAAGTAGGCAACATAACATTCCTCTTGACTTCAAAACCATTATGGCATATTTGCAGCAATATCTATAATCATTGATTTTTTTATAGTTCATTAATTAAACATAGTTTTTTCTGGTCAAGATTTTTAGGAGGAAAACTAATTTTTTTTTTTAGGAAAAACTCAGATTTTTAGAGATTTATCATACCTCAAAGCTGCTAAAAATCTGAATATACTCCATCTCATGTACAAGGCAATGGCAGATGTCCCTGAAGTTGTCTCTTGACATTGTGATCTGGGCTGGAAATACTTGAGATAAGCTACAAATTGACATTCGAATTTGCCACTACATTTTGTTGCTCCAATTTTTTGAGAAACATTATTGATAAATGAATTCAATTCGTGGAAGGGAGTTTGTTTTCATTAACAAATTAGATTGATTTGAGTTTTAGTAAAAAAGCCTGTATCAGTTTGTTTTTGTATTATACCTGCAAACATTTAGGATCATGTTACATAACAAGAAAATACCCGTCACCTGCTTTCCCCCCCATTACACCTCGAAGCATAGGTAATTTTTAATCGCTTCTCAGCTAAAAATATACATATGTATATTGTTGGGCAAGAATTATATAAATATCATATAAATATTGGCAGTGTTAAAGGCTGCATACATAGACACACATCCCCGTATGTAATAAAAGGCACTAAGGGGCAAATTCATCAAAGGTCGAATATCGAGGATTAATTAACCCTCGATATTCGACTGGAGAATGAAAATCATTCGACTTCGAATATTGAAGTCGAAGGATTTTGCTCAAATACTTCGATGGAACGATCGAAGGAATAATCGCTCGATCGAACAATTAAATCCTTAGAATCGAACGATTCGAAGGATTTTAATCCAACGATCGAAGGATTATCCTTCGACCAAAAAAAGTTAGGCAAGCCTATGGGGACCTTCCCCCATAGGCTAACATTGGGTTTGGTAGCTTTTAGGTGGCGAACTAGGGGGTCGAAGTTTTTTCTTAAAGAGACAGTACTTCGACAATCGAATGGTCGAATAGTCGAACAATTTTTAGTTCGAATCCTTCGATTCGAAGTCGAAGTCGTAGTCGAAGGTCGAAGTAGCCAAAAAAACACTTCGAAATTTTTTTTTCTTCTATTCTTTCACTCGAAGTTAATGAATTAGCCCCTAAGTTTTCCCATATTGCTTGCTTTGGATTACTGCTCCTGGGCAAACACAGAGGCCCATTTATTAAAGGTTGAATTTTAGTGGTATTTAAAGCTTATAAAGCTTAGAGCTTTTTGAAACCACAATTGAACTAATTTAATGCCACAAAAGTTATTAAAAGTTCCTAATATAAAAAGTATGTTTTGAGAAAAAAACAATGAACAATACATTAAAAAATACAAAAAACAATTGGTTTTTTGGACTATTACTAGCAAAAAAAATCTGAAAACCACTAGAAGTCTGGCTAAAAAAAGATCCAATAGGATCAGAGCTGCTCCCATTGACTTCTATAGAACCTCAACTGCTTTATTTGCATACGTTTTATATTAGAGTTTTTCGTGGTATGTACACTTAATAAATCTCGAATTTTTGAAGAAAATAAAAAGAAAAAATACGATACACAAAAAAAAATAGAAATCCGAATGTTAGTAAATCGCCCCATAGTTTTTTCTATTACATAACCCCAATAATAGATGCTAAGAGGAAGAAACATAGGCACTATGTATGCCCAAAAGTGCCCACAGTTGTGTGCCTAGAACTATGCCCATTGATAGTTCATTCATCATTATATATTTTGCATCTCATGCATTTCTTAATATGAATGTGCACTGCATCAAGCTCTTGTCTGTTGTATTAAATAAAATCACATGGCTGAATTATTGTGCTTGCTTTACAGAATCACCAATTAATTCATACATAGACTGAGTATGAAAGGCTAGGGTCAAAAGGCAGCCATATGTCTCCTGCTGTGATGCTACTTTCTGTCGCTGGGACCACTGAGACATCACTGCTGATATCTCTTTCAAGCTCACAGGGACTGACTACATACAACTTAACATTTTCAGACTAATTGATAAACGACTGCCTGAAGTGATACTGACAGACAACATTGCAGTACTAGATATTATATAAAAAGGCCATTTAATGAGAAAATGCTCTTTATAAAGCAATGTGCCATTTTCCAGTGGAATGGCCATACTGTCCCATCATCCCATGTTATATACAGATATGCAAAAAACATTCTACCTGTTATTTTCATTATCTATAGGCTGCAAAACCTGGGGCACCACTGGGGGGGGTAAGTGGTCCCATGTATTGACTGTCCTACATAACTGTATTTTATTGCAAGTGCAATGCTCTGGGTACAAATGCAAATCCAAGTGCAATACTCTACGTGCAAATGCAAGACTTTTTTTTTGTTTCGTTTTTTTGTTTGTATTGGTAAATAAGCACAGCAAAGAAGCATTGGATAAGTACAGTGTTCCTCGCATGGGCCAGATGTTTAGTCATAGCATCAGCCAAGTAGAATGCTCAAAAAATCACAAAAATATATCGTAGCTAGTGATGAGTGAATTATATCACCAGCCATGGATTCGCAGCAAAATTCTGCATCTCGTCATTTGCCGCAACCAAAAAGTCATGAGAGAAAATGGCCAAAAGAAAAAACGCCCATTGACAAAGTATTTGGACAAAAAAAAGTTGACATAAGTAATTGTTCTGTGTAAAAAAATTGAAGCCCATTGACTTCGCTCATCACTAATCATGGCCAACATTAAAAAGCTTTTCAGTTCTAATCATGGCTCTACATTTTGACGAGTTTTTTCCTGTTCATAGTAAAATGGATGTTACTAATACTAACCACATACAAATTTGTAAGAACTGCCAAGATAGAAATAAATATTTAGCCAATCAGCGTGCTTCTTAAAATATCATTTTCTTATTTTATGAATTCACATCATTCAGGGACTATAGGCAATAAAAACATATTCAGATATGAATAGCATATTATCATATGAATGTTTTTTTTTTCTTTTCGGCATTATATGGTTTTACAAGAAACATTTGCAAAATGAATCTCTATCTCTCTTTGTTCTGTGTTCTCATAATTGTTCCAAAATTATAGGTTTTACTTGAAAAAGAAAGCCACAAATCACATTAGCATTTCCTATTAAAACCACATTGAAAATCTTGCCCCCTGTTTTATGCTCCTGTTTCTTGTCTGGTCATTAATAAACATTAGTTCATAACAGTGCAGCAGTTGTCATGGAGATAAGGATGAAAGGAAAAGATGTTATTGTGGATAACTTTTATGCTTATAGAAAGTCGCCACTTTAATTTGGTTGTTTTGCAGATTCTCATACAAATCAATACAATGTAGATGAGGGAGAGCCCTGCTAGACATAAACAGAGTGATAAGGATTATTATTATCTTTCTTTTATTATTGTTGTTGTTCTTACAGAAGGCATTTTTCTTTTTGCCACAATGAGATAAAAAAGTATTTCAATCGCAAGCTATAGCTCCAGGAGTGAGTACTATATTCCCACATTTGTTATTTATTCTTTAGGTCACTATAGGAAAAGTCATTAGTGATTTAGTCATTCTGACAATGGCACCTTTCTGGAGATACCTTGACCTCATACCTGAAATATTAAAGCCCTGACTTGGGCAGGTCTGTTTTAGGCCTACCACCCAGTTAAGATTTATGTGCACTACATTCTCCTCAACCAAATGATACAATCTAATTGATACTATATATTCATGTCACAGGGTTTGAATGGCATGCTTGTGGTTGAAAACACTTGGGGTCATGATACTGACACTAAAAATCATCTTTTCAAAATATTAATCTACATTTAAAAGTTACCTATAATTCTTGTTGATCCTTTTTTTCGCTGATAGCTTTTGTAAGTAATTGTCACTTGAAGTTTCTAAACCTGACTGTTTTGCCAACCTGACTGTTCCTTCTAATGCTAACAGATGCACAAATATGGCAGCCTCCTCATACTGGAACATGGTTGTAAAAAAGGTAATGTAAAAGCATCAGGCAAATACTCTTATGGCAAAATTATAAATAGCATTCAAAGACAATGTTATGATAGATAATAAAAAGCCTTCTAATGTTAATGTCTCTTTAAGATTGCAGTCAGTTGCACATAAAACCCAATTTATTGAAGCTACTTGCATCAAAATGTTGCTGCACCAATTGATGGGGCAGGCCTGGATTTGTGGAAAGGCCTAGATTTGTGTAAAAGCCACAAAGGCCTGGGCCTAGGGTGGAAAAATTTTAGGGGTCGTAAGCACTGGGGGACATGCGGGAGATTTGCTAGCTCTTTAAAGAAGAGGAAAGACTTTGAAAGCCTTCCCTTCTCCTTTAAAACTCCCAGACATCAATCCCTGTGCTCCAGAACTGACAGTGAGGCAGAAGGGTAAGTGAGGCGACAAATGACCTCAGCCTAGGGGCGCCCTATGTATAAATCTAACCCTGTGCAGGGGAACCCTGGAGCTACTGCCTTCAGTCTAGACCACTGAAGAACTATCACGACAAATCATCACTGACGAAAGTATGCCAACGTTCTTTTGCCAAAACATAATAATGACTGACGTTTTTGTGCGATTTATATTGGAGATTTCCGAAGATACTCTAATGTATAATTTCAAAAAATGTTGTGTGGTTTGAAAAATATTGCTTAAAACACCCTTTGACTTCAATGTGTTTGGCTAATTTCTTGCAGTTTCGCATATTTTCAGTGAAATGGGACAGATTCGCTCATCACTATCCAGCACCAACAGGCACGGTGTACTTGGGTTTAAAACTTTCAGCAAATTGCGTCTTATATACAGCAAAGTGCAAGCACAACTGACGTGCATGACTCTGGAATTCTGGTGGTAAATGGATCTCTCATTCTGAATCAGTCACTAGGGATGTAGCGAACCGCCGATAATGTGTTCGCGAACGCCGTTCGCGAACACCGGCAAAAAATGCGAACAGTTCGCGAACAGTTTGCGAACTTCGAACATCCGAAAATCGTTCGATTCGAACGATCGAAGGATTTTAATCGTTCGATCTAAGGATTTTCGTTCGAATCGAACGATCGAAGCCATTCGATCGAATGATTTCATTCAATCCAATGGCTTCGATTTTAGCGATCGAATGGTCGAATGGTCGAACGATTTTGACGCGAACGCCTATTGGCGTTCGCGAACTTGCGGCGGACGCGAACAGCCGATGTTCGCGCGAACAAGTTCGCCGGCGAACAGTCCGCGACATCCCTATCAGTCACTAGCCATTTCTCCACCTTTTACCAGTCAATGGCATTTTCCATGACCTGACATCATTTCATGCATGTAATGTATCTATGAGTCATAAAAATCTAAAATATCCGAATATACAACAACATTTAGCATATGTTTTAAATCTTGAATATCTTCCAGCATTTAAATTAAAAACTGAATGTCAAATCACAGTGTGCACCGCACAAGCCGGTTTCATTCGTTTAATGCATAGTGATGATGTATGACAGTGTTACGGAGCTGATGCATTTAAAGCTGAATGGCTGAATGCCTGCTTTTAGCTTCTAAAGTACATAGCAAGATTAAAAGAAAAAAAAACAGAAGGACGACACAAATTTAAGGATGCAAGCTGTGTTCCTGCAACAGATTGAGGCAAATGTATTGGCATTTCCTCTGTTGCCCATAAATATATTCTTGACCTTAGCCATAAATACAAAAGAGAGAGCATACAAGCTGTCCCAGCTAATGTAGCTATCATCTCAGAATATTACCAACTTTAATTTTCAAGAGTCTATGATTTTCTGTCATTATTTGGGATTAGGTAGTCAGATGCATGGCATTAGCACTTTTCATACACTGCTTAAAAGCCAAAAAGAATAGCTTGGGGAAAAAAGAGGAGAAATTTGCCATCTCCTCTCATGTCAACTCATCAGTTATAAAAGTGTCATACTAATGACTGAGCAGGAGCAGCAGAGCAGTGACATTATGCACATTTATCTTGCTTTTTTCTGCAAAAGGTGTATCTGCATCCTGATACACTCTGTCTCCTGCTGTTGCCATGATGAGTGCCCTTACTGACAGTAGAGCGGATAGTCGGAATGCTACCTATCCGTCATTTTCCCCCTGCTGAAAGGCACCTTGACTGTAGTTAGGGACTCGGAAAAACCATATATGCTGTGGGCTGAGAAATCCGTTCCAGTTAATATTATTATTATTGTTAGCACGTAGAAATAATGCACACCTATCAGATATGATTATCTTCAAATATGTCTCAGATTTAATTATAAAATTAAATGAGTAAATGGAATTTAGGTAACCAGTGAGAGCAGGTGGATAAAAGCCCATTATCCTGATACTGCAGCGTGCTGCGCTTGCTTTCACTTAAAACAGTAATAACTAATTGAAAATCTGTTTAGATCCATGTTTCACTTGAAATGCTCTTTCCTTTTAACATCCAAATTGAGTCTTCTGTCACAATCATGTGTCAGCATGACAGTAACCATGGGAATGAAATATACAGTCTTCTCACATTTGACTGTGGCATTTACCTGCAGTCATTATACCAAAACACATTATATCAAATTACCATCTTATTGCTTGCTTCTTATTACGCGCTGCAAGTGGTTATTTACTGTATATTTCCACCTCTAAAAGATAGAACGAGGCAGGTAAATTTGATTGGGATACAAATCGTTGTAACTGCTTGGAAGTTAGCCTCCTATACTGTAGATTTAAACATTTTACAATAACTTATGAAAATGAATTGTGGCTAAACATAACATATTGTAGGAATCAGTTGTAAATATGATTTCATAAAAATGTTCCTGGGGAAAGTACACCTTTCTAATTTCAGGATTTAAGTAATTGTGTGGGAATGATACAAATATCTGTACTTATAAATATATATATTATGGGGCATTTACTTACAGCAGTTGCGGCTTGTAAATTTCTCTGCAGTTATTAAAGGTACATGCATCAAAAGACGCTCCTTGCACTTTCTTACATGCCTTCGGTCTGACTCAGGGGAACCCTGGAGCTATCATCACCTCTGAACCAGGCGATAGGGAGACCCGGGGGCCCATTTACTTAGTTCGAATGAAGGAATAGAATAAAAAAACTTCGAATTTCGAATGGTTTTTTTTGGCTACTTCAACCATCGACTTCGACTTTAAATCGAACGTTTCGAACTAAAAATCGTTCGACTATTCAACCATTCGATAGTCAAAGTACTGTCTCTTTTAAAAAAAAGTTTGACCCCCAAGTTCGCCAACAAAAAACCTACCGAAGTCAATGTTAGCCTATAGGGAAGGTCCCCATAGGCTTTGGAACAATTTTTAGGTCGAAGAAAAATCATTCGATCGATGGATTAAAATCCTTCGAATCGAACGTTTCTAAGGATTTAATCGATTTTTCGTTCAATCGAACTATTTGCGGTAAATCCTTCGACTTCGATATCCGAAGTCAAAGGATTTCCATTCGGCAGTCGAATATCGAGGGTTAATTAACCCTCGATATTCGACCATTAGTAAATTTGCCCCCCACTGTACTGAGAAAACTTTCAGTGGAATTGCATCATTCATGTTGAACTAAAAGTGCAATTTTAACAAATAGGCCATAATTGCATTAGGCACATCCCACCCATAAATTACAATGGCCATTGGGAAATGATACTTTGCACTTGTAGTCAGTCGTAAATGACCTCTTTCATATGTAGCAAAGTAATACTGTTACGGAAAAGCTTGTTTTTCTTTTTAAACAAATCAGCTAATAGCCCTCCTCGTGTACATACTGAAATTCATTTTTTAGGAGCAAACACAATTTTTTATATTTAATTTTAAAATTTGATGAGCCTAGTCATTTTCTTACTTTCCAATGTCCCCTCAGCTCTGCGACTTGTGGTCTGATAAATTTCAGTCTCTCTTTACTGCTGCACTGCAAGTTGGAGTGATGCAAATCTCCTCTTCCCCCTTAAGCAGGTAACAAGATAACAGCATTGATTGATGTGGAAGGCAAGGGGCGGATAGTAATGGTCTTTGTGCATCTGTCTCCTGTTGCTTCCTAACTTGTCCAGAGGAACCAGTCATGGGCCTCCCACCCCTGAATATAGTGTTGACTTATTAAAGGAACAGTAACACCAAAAACTGAAAGTGCATCAAAGTAATAAAATATAATGTAGTATTGCACTGCACTGGTAAGACTGGCGTGTTTGCTTCAGAAAGAATACCATAGTTTATAATATAAACTTTATATAAACAAGCTGTTGTGAAGTCATTGGGGCAGATATTCGAGCTGGAAAAAGGAGGTTACATGACAGGTAACAGATAAAACATAATTGTATTCTACAGGGCGTATCTGTTATCTGCTATGAAGCCTGTTCCTTTTTTCAAGCTCAAATGGCTGCCCCCATGGATGCACAGCAGCTTGTTTATATAAACTATAGTAGTCTTTCTAAAGCAAACACACAGTGCATGCTAACAGGATATTCGGGGGAATGTAATAAAAGTCGCTAATGGAAAAACTATTCGCAATGCGAAAAGTTATGCCTTTGCGCCGACAAATTTTGCTTTGCGTGAATATAATATAGCTTTTGCGTGCCCGGAAACTGTTTAGCGACCACTTCCGACAGTGGAAGACTGTGAATATTACAGTTTGTGCCAATGCGCAGTCAATGTAATAAAACTTCTTAATGAAAAAGTCGTTATGTTTGCTCCAAAAGATTACACCTTCAAGCACTTCTTAAGAGTGCGCAATTAAAATTCGCAAACCACAATTAAAATTTGCAATGCAATAACAGTTTAAGGAACAATACTGCATTGCGAGATGTGGATTAATTACTTTAAAAAGCTTTCATTCTTTGGTGGTACTATTCCTTTAAATAAAGTGGGCTTGCATATGTTTCATAGTGCTCTACTATTAAAAAATGAAGAGAACATCATAAATACAGTGGATATTGAAAATTTTTGTAATCTGCGATATCCCGATTTCACTTTTGTAACTCTCCAATGCAACAATCTTTTGGAATACTTAAAATCATTTGGGGGGGGGGGGGTTCATAGAGTATGATCAATTATTTTAACATCTGGGTTTCCTGAATGAAGATGAGATTGTCCTTACTACAAACATAATTGCAGGGTATGGGATTTCTATACATCCCTTGCAAGTCTAATAACTTTAATTTCAGATTTGGCTTCTATTCCCTAAAATAATTACCATTTGCACAAAAAATGTCATGAGAAAGATGTCATGTATTTAACTGTATAATTAAAATAATTTTTGTATAAATTCAGTTTTACATCGTATCCTCCCCACATCTCTACTAAATATGGTTTCTTATAAGTCTCTACCATCTTTATCCAAGCTTTGCTTTTTCATATTGATTCTTTTTAGTTTGAACACCCTATATAAATATGTTATCAAAATTGGTTATGTAGTAAAATAGGGAACCCTTCTGATGTTATTGGGGAGTAGGATTAGCAATTTGGTTAAGTCACTGGTTTTAAACCTTTCCGTGCAAGTGATATTGTTGCCAGTACTCCCATCGTTTTTAATTGTTCAGCGATACTCTGTGTTTGTGTACAGGAAAAAGATTTTAATGGGAGTCTGGTGATAGATTCAACCCCTACCAATAAGATAGGTGATTGACTTAAATTAAAGTGCAGTGTGTGCCTATTCTTTTAGTTCATCAACGATAATATATAATATAATTCCAGGCCAATTCATCAATAAATGAATATAAAGTGCAAATTAGTGCACTTGCACTTTATATTCATTTATTGATGAATTGGCTTGGAATTAATTGATTCAGGAAGTGATTGGTTTTCATATATTATCGTTGATGAACTAAAAGAATAGGCACGCACTGCACTTTAATTTAAGTCAATCACCTATCTTATTGGTAGGGGTTGAATCTATCACCAGACTCCCATTAATTGTCATAGACGGGGTTTCTTTCTATTCCTTTATTTTTTTTGTGCACTGATTTTCTGACGGTTGTCAGCCCCTGATTGTGACTTTTGAGAATTTGTTACTTATTGTGATTGAAGACTCCATTCATTTTAATTTATTCAGGAAAAAGATTTTGTCATAGCTTATGCATTTTTAGAAATATTATGGCTGATTAATATATTGAATTACGGTCTGGTGCCAATAAAGGTATCACCTTTTGTTATGTATTGGGTAGCCGAGGATGAGTAGAGTATAGCAATGCTTTATTAGCAGGCTCTCATGCAGGCATTACACAACAATCACTTTCACTTTTAATCTGTCAGGAAGTATACACAGTATAAGTCTGGGCACAGTGACATCTACAGGCTATTTGTATAAACACCACATATCCCCCCTATAGTAGGAAAGCATTTGGGCAAATGTAATAAACAACAACAATGCATCTTTAAGCAAAAATATACATTATTCATATCACATAGTCCTGGGTCCAAACAGGTAGTTTTCTGATTTTCTCAGTATGCCTTATAGGTTCACTTTCTTCAGGCCTATTGCAGTTGACATCAGGAATAGGAAAATGTCCTTCATCAAATGGAGCTTCTCCAAAGTCATATCTAACAGGAGCAAGATGACTTGCATTCCATATGCGTCCATCGAACAGTTTATATGTGTAGGGCCCTCGCTGGCGTCTCACTTCAAGTGGTGGAGTAAATTTAGATTGTCCTTGTTTCAGTATTCCTGGTTTCTTAATTCTGACTAAAGATCAAGGCTGAAAGTGTACTTCTCTGGCACCACATTTTCTGTCAGTATAAGCCTTGCATTTGGCTTGTTGACATTTCACAATGTCAGCAGTAGATGATTATGTAGCCACAGTATTTTGTGGAAGTTTGATGTCTGCAACATGTAACTTAGTGCACATCTGTCTGCCATGTAATAATTCAGCTGGAGATGATTGGGTTGATGCATGGCACATTGCTCTGTAGTTATGTAAGAACTCTGTTGTAAATACTTTCCAAGATTTCCCAGTAAGATTTGCTGTCTATAGTGCTTCTTTCAGACTTCTGTTGAATCGCTCGATTTCTCCACTTGCTTGTGGGTAATACACTGAAGATTTCCTATGCACAATATTCCACTCTCTCTGAAAGTATTCAAACTCAGATGAGACAAACTGTGGTCCGTTGTCTGATATTAACTCCTTTGGATTACATTCTCTGCTGAAGACTGTAGACAGAAATGTTATTACTGTAGCTGATGTTATATGAGAAACAAATGCAATTTCAGGCCATTTACTGTAATAGTCTATCAAGGTTATAGCAAATCTACAGTCTATAGGAGCATCTGTAAAAGGACCGACAATATCAATAGCAAGTTTTTCCCATGCTGAATCAGAAAATGGTATTGGTTTGACATCTGGTCTCACTTTAACTTTGTGTACAAAGTTCTTTGCACAACCCAGTTAAGTGTTGCTTTGTGGTGAAACTTAGACACTGGTTGTGTGGCAGGCACTGGTGCTGTAGTAACGAGACAGCCAACTAATTGTAGGTTTAATGCAGCAAAGAGATCCCTTCCAAGTATAGCAGTACCCTTATTCACAATGTAAAAGTCAGATTTTGCAGTATTTGATTCAAATTGTACAGTCACTGGCAAGCAACCAAGCACAAGGATTGGATCCTTTAAGCAACTGACCAGTTTCAGGGCAGGTGCAACAAGCAGATCTTTTGCAAAGTATTTCAAGAAAATATCCTTTGGTAGTATAGAAACAGCTGAACCTGTATCAAGCATCAGGTTAATGGAGTGTCCCTTGTCAGCAGAAGCAGTACTGACACTGACAGTGCATATAAACTTGTCTGGAATAAATGTACCAGCTTTATCCACACTTAATACTGTAACATTTGTAGTAGTGACTTCATGAACATCTTTAGCAGAACTACGGCAGATCTTAGCAAAATGTCCTACTTTTGCGCATTTGCGGCACTGTAAAACTTTTGCTGGACATGTAGCATAATTTGCAGTGTGTTGTGTTGAACCACAGCAAAAGCAGTATTTTTTATTTGTATTTGCTGCACTGTTTTGCAGTGTAGGTGAATCCCTTTCCTTAGCACTGTATTGTGCCTGTGACTGTGCATTATTAGGCCACAGTGTTGAATTCACAATCTGTACATTCCCAGAAGTTCCCTGACTGAGAGTTTTAGCCTCTGCCACTGCTGTTTCAATTTGGCTAGCAACTGTAATAGCCTTTGCAAGGGTTAAATCCTGCTCTAGGAGCAGTCTCTCTCTAATGCGAGGTGAGTTTGTTTTTTCCACTATTTGGTCACTTAGCATTCATCTGTTAGATTCCCAAAGTCACAGGTAACAACCAGCTCTCTCAAAGCTGCTACAAATTATTCTGTCGATTTGCCAATACGTTGTCCACGTTGGCAGAATTTATATCTTTCAGCAACCACATTTACTCTTGGCACGAAACAGTTCTTTATAGCAGTAAGAGCAGTTTCGTAAGTCTCATCAGGTAATGGTGATGTATAGAATATATGCTGTCCCTCTACTCCCAGGCAGTGAATAAGCAAAGCATGCTTTCTAGCAGCAGAAATCTCCCCTTGGTCAGCAGCAATAATGTAGTTTTCAAACATACGGATCCAAGCAGCAAAAGGTATGGTAGGCTCACCAGGGTTTGGAAGAAAAGGTGCAGGCTGCTGCAGAGGTAGAAGAGCCATCTCATCGTCAATTTGTTATGTTTTGGGTAACCGAGGATGAGTAAAGTATAACAGTGCTTTATTAGCAGGCTCTCATGCAGCCATTACACAACAGTCACTTTCACTTTCACTTTTAAGCTGTCAGCAAGTATGCACAGTATAAGTCTGGGCACAGTGACATCTACAGGCCATTTGTATAAACACCACACCTTTATTTATTTTTTTTATTTCAAAACGGCTGCCCTGTAACATATATTGAACTAAGGAATCTTGGAAATATATTTTTTTCCCCATTTATAAAAAAAATTCTGACTGCCAAGAATCAAAAAAACTTTCTGCTTCATTTCTGCAGTCATGAAGTATGATCATAACATAATAATAAATATAATTTGTAGTATATTGCATGTAACCAAAATGTTTTGACACTGTAAAAAGAAAAAAAAAAAGCCTGAATCTCATTTTTAATTTCAGAAAGGAGGTACTTAAAAAAGCCCCCCTTAACTGCCTGCCATTACCCCTCTCCCAGCCTTGTGCATTAGTAAAAAATCTGCTAAAAAAAAATCTGCTCTAAAATGCAGAGCAGCACAGCAGAGATCCATGGTGCCATCTTCCACCACTTTGTATTTTTTCTGGACGCCAATTTGCGCATGTGCAGTTGAATTTGGACTATTCCCTAGTCGAAGTACACAAAAAATAGCTCAAAATTTTAATTTTTTTCATTCAAAAATTCACCTCGACCTTTGATAAATATGTCCCTAAGAATTTGTGGTATGAGGCTTTATGTTATGGAGTTTCTTTCCTATTGAGCATTACAGCAATTATTTGTGATGGGACAATCTGTCCCCTTTTTACCGAATAATTCATAAAACGACGAATTTTTTTTCGAAACAACGAAAATGTACAAACGCATTAAAGTCAATGGGCATCAAAATAATTTTGACACACATAAATTTTTGACGCAAGAGACTATTTTGTCCAAATGCATTAAAGTCAATGGACGTCTGAATAATTTCAACGTGCGAAAATTTTTATGTGCGTGACAATTTTCATTGGCAGCAATTTATTTTTGTCACAGCAGATTTTTCGCCGGTGAATTATTGACACAGTTTCACGAAAACATGCACAGGAGTTGAAACACGGAAATTTGCGGCAAATTCAAACCTGGCAAATTTAATCACTAAGCCCATCACTAGCAATTACTTAAGATAACTACTTGTATGTGTTTACATTCCATAGAAACAACACAATATATTTACTATAATATCCCACTGCTGCCTTCATTTACTTGACTATGACTTAATTAAATTATAATCTGTATGGACCACGCTGTAAACCTTTTGGTGGTCCAATAATATTAAACAACAGTAGTTTTAAAAGAAGGAAATAGTTCCATCAGTAATGGAACTAGTAGTTCCCAGGCCCAGACACCCCCCCCCCCGACCCCTTCAGATGCAATTTTTATGCCAGATTCACACTTTTATGTTGGACTTTTGCTTGCGCGATAGACCGGTCGGCCCCACGGGGTTGTGGGCACGGGTGCAACCACACCGTCTACACAACTGGTTCTGACCCTGAGTTCCATTAATGGAAAAGGATCATCTAGAACAGCAGTCCCCAACCTTTTTTGGACCGGGGACCAGTGCAAAATTATTATATATTTTTTTTTTTTGCAAAGACTGGGGGTGGGGTCGGCGTGGTCAGGGGAGGGGTCGGCGCTTCGGGGGTGGGGTCAGGGTGGAGTAGGGTGAAGTCGGCAGGGGTCTGCAGCAAGTTTGGATGCGCCGGAGTCCAATTCGGCGTGCCTCCTTTTTGTGGGCCAGGCTCGGTGGCCCACTGCAGAAGTGTCCATGCCCCTGTTCTTGGCCACGGCCCGGCGGTTGGGGACCCCTGATCTAGAACAATAATATCTTTGTAGTTGAATTATGCAATGAATAAATTAATTAGACATTTGCTTCAGCCATTCGGACAGGAAACACAAAGTGGATGCGACGAATATACATCTCTCATGGTTGTCTCATGTATAAGCAATCATCAATTCATGAAGTACATTGGTATGACTTTATTAATAGAAAGAAGAGAGCTTTATTGCAATTTTCTACTAACATCTATAAAACAAAAGTTAAAAAATAAGAGATCTTCATGGAGCAAACAGTGATGAGTTTTACCAACTGGCTAGAGAAGGAATCCCTGATGAATTTAAAAATGATCTACAGGTGCCTGACTCCAGATGTAAGACTTTTCTGTAAGCCATAGGCTTACTAATATATAGGATACATGCATGGAACAAGCTATATCTGCACAGCAGTCTGACTGCAGAACTGTGATGTCTTGTAATGGAAAGGTTGTTTGAAGATTTAAAATGTCCTGCTTTCATATTTTTTTATACAGCCATAAATATTTCAACAAGTAAAATAGATGTTGTTTTGTCCTGCTGTGCGATACCTACTTTAAATGATGCACAAGCATTGCTTCCTGAATGCTGGCAAAAATGTTGGACAAATAGGGAAGAGAGCATAGCGCTCTAATTTCAGCAACAAGCCAAATGCACAAGCAGGTGCTTCTACAATATATATGGAGTCATGTGCCTCTTTTGTGAAATATAAGGAAATTAGGAGTGGCATTAATATATAAAGGCACAAAGCAGAAGGTTTTGGAATTATTTTACACCGGGGAGTACATTATTTGTTAAAATACAAGATACTGTGAGTTGTGACACTACATCACACTACATTACATCACTTTGCATCACCACTAGGAAGCCATACACTGAGAAAAATAAGAGATGGTTTGATCAGTCATGTTGATTGAGTCAACCATCCACAGGGGGTGCTGGTGGCCCAAAGTACTAGAGCTGCAGATTGTCTTATTGCATCTACAAATACTGCATCCATCCAATGAACAGGAATATCTAATACTACTACCCAGTACTGTTTTATTATTACAAAGAAAAAGGGAAACAATATAAACATTATTAATTATTTGAATAAATTGGAGTCTATGGGAGATGGTCTTCCCATAATTTGGTGCTTTCTAGATTTTCAGTTAGAGGATCCTATACCTGTAGTCTTAATATCAATACCAAGACTAGACACAAGCAAGCTATATATTTTAGCTTAATTAAACAGATAAAATGTAGCCTCCTTACTTAACCCAAACTTTAGTTTGGAGGGCAAATAAATACGAAATAGACATTTTTTAAAGAAAGCACAGTCCTGGGCACCTTCACAACCAACAATGTTATATAGCAGATAATAAGGTTACACTGTTATTTCAATGAATAAAACTATGAGCATACTGTAAGGATGCAATGCAAACTGAGAAGGATTTCTCAATTCCTGAATGCCTGTATTAGCATAATTATTCACAACCCGGCGTGTGCATTTTTATGAGGTGGGCTTGACATTTATAATCATTGCATATTCTGTACAAAGGTTAATATTTCTCCTTTATTGATTCTGAAGGCTTGTTAAAAAAAGCTAATTACATACCCTAGGGTGAACTTTTATTGAAACTAAAACTAAACATTTAGAATGAACAGTGAAATACACTTAAACATTCACGGAAATTCCCATTTGTTTCAAGATAACACTGAAAACTAAGGAAACTACTTGCATTGCATTTGTTCTATACTTTAGGGGGAATGTTCTAACATTGCCAAAGTCTGATCAGGACTTATAAACCATAGCAACCCACATGTTTGTGTCCATTATTCATACAATAGTAGTTCAGCAAATGCTAAAGAGTACTGAAGAATAGAAATTTTATGCGTGATCTGATTTCTACATATTATATTTTTTTTTTCACGTTTTTTCTCGATACCCACTAATGTCAGAATACAATGAACTGACATCCCTGGTGGTGGCTCCTACTTGGAAGGTGGAAAGCATTGTAATTCAACCATAAGTGTCAGTACTGTTGGCAGTCAGTATACAATGCAGGTCAAAGATTAGGGCATATGGCAAAAGCCTAAATATGCGTTCCAGGCAAAGGGTCAACCAGGCATACAAGGATTCAAGCCTTTTTCTACAGAAACAGGCACCAGGTGGGGTGCAATAATGAATCAGGAAACCAATTTTCAAAGGGATCTGATGGGAATAGCATACCCTTGAAGTGAAATAGAGAGCACATACATGCTGATAGGCATGTCAATAAACTCATGTACATGCTACAAGCATAGCAAACAAAAGCCCTCCAATTGTATCCAGAGACCATCAGAGCATATACCCAATATTGCTCATTTTCGTAAGATGCCCCATCTAAGGAACACCAAAGAAATCTGATGTAAAAGATAATGCAAATAGGATACATGGTTAGCAAAAACCCACGATTTTTCCACAAGACTAAAGCCTTTCCATTCAACAAGACACTGAACCTTGCCTCTGTATTCTGAGTCCTGAATGTTTTCGAAAATTCTCAGTGTCTATTAGTAGACAGGGGAACATTTTCCACACACATTTTTAGCAAAGGGAGTCCAAACCGACAAGAATGGGGGGAAGCCAACTAAACGGATACATGATTGATTGCAAAGTAATATATGGTATTAGGATTAATATCAGATCAAGTTCAGAGACTTGAACTTCAGCGGAAAAACCAAACAGAATCTCTAAAGTGAAAGGGTACAGTGATTTTTATCAACAGCAGACTTTTGATGAAAAGCAGGTCAGGGCTTTATGAATCTGGGACCAGATATCCTATCCTTAGATAACCTAAACCTAGACTTCAGCTGCAGGGATGTGAACTTTACAGGAAACAGGAGGGAGGAGACCAAAAACACAACATAGGAGAGGAATTCAGGGAGATTGCTCAGCGCACAAACAGCTCAATGAAGGATCATAATTAAATTGTCCTAATTTTAGTAGATGAAAGAGGGGTGGAACTGATTAAAAGACTGGCTGATTTTTTCTGTGGGTGTAAAACAAAATAGAACTCCAAATTACATTTTGCAAAAACCATCAAAAATTCCATTGCTTTGTACGATTTTCTACCATCATTTTTGACCAGCTGTGGGCTAAGAATAGTCGCCCCAACAATTTTCGTTCAGACAATGGTGGTTGGTTGTTTAGTTGATAGAACAGGTTAGATTTCTATCAGATAACAATAATATCTCTGCATGTATTACTTATCTGATGATATCCATAGATGACTATCGCTACGGGACATAACTTTCGTATGATTGCTGTCTGTCAATTAATGGCCAGAACATCATCTGATTTGTTATTTTATCTACTTTAAGCCTACAATTAAATTCTGAATTTTTAGTTTTAGATTGTGGCATTGAATCAAACAATTGATATCTGAACGTTTAAAATCTGAATGTTTATGGCGAGCTTTAGTATTTCTGGAGCAATGAATTGAATAAAATAGCAATGTTAAATCTGGTGTCTACTGGTGTGGTGTGTCTACTGAGCTTGACAAGGGCAAATTATTTGAGCTGAAGACATGGATTTGAGATTCAGATTCTTGTAATTGGAATTAAAACTGGACAAAAAAACTCAAAATCAGGCACTCTCAGGTAGACCTTCAAGTACCTGCAACAGGTGAAAGCTGTACTTTTCAGTGCAGATACACAGAGATTCAGAAGGAAGCGGATCCACCTCTCTCTACCTACAGAGAAACTGCAGGCTGAGACCAGCGGAGCCAATGCTCCATGTACCCTTTATAGTCATTAGGACTGATTTGCAATGTCCCACGTAGAGTACTAAGGCCTGTTGCAGCCTTTTTTTTTGGCACTTTGCCCTCTGTTTAGGACATTGTGCAAATAGCCCCAAGTAGATTGTGCTCTGAATCTAGTGAGTTTGCCATTAGGTTGAGCTCGATTCAAAAGTGGCATGCACGGGCTAGCACAAACGTGTGGGCCTGCGTCAGCGCAGTTTGACGCCAGAGAGAGGCACCCGCTTAACCCTATTCAGTGGTGGACTAGGGGTAGGTCTCTTTTGCCTACCCCTAGTTTTGGGATATTTTTAGTTTTGGAATATTTGACAACATATGTATAGGATATATATATCCATAGTGGGTTCAGTAAAACCATGCTTCGTCTGGTAAATAACCATCCATATGCATATTGTATGTACCTCATAAGCACCAGGTCCAGGAGTGACTTCCTTTGGATCCTTAAAGC
Source organism: Xenopus laevis (assembly GCF_017654675.1). Taxonomy (NCBI): domain Eukaryota; kingdom Metazoa; phylum Chordata; class Amphibia; order Anura; family Pipidae; genus Xenopus; species Xenopus laevis. The sequence continues at coordinate 79,906,058 of NC_054371.1, read as the reverse complement.
GCTCTTCTCTTGAAACAGTCATGGCAGATCCATTTTTTATCTGAAGGTCATAAGATCCTGGTCCTATAAGTAATAAGATATGCAATTGACATATTACATATATTTAGGGTATAATCACATACAAACTTATACCATCCGATTTATCCATTTTCTTATTAGAGGTATGAGCCCTATTAAATAACAAAGAGCAAAGGTTACACAACAAAATGTGATTATGAACTGTGAGCAGAAGGCCAATGTAGTGTTCACATATCATGTTCCAAAAAGTAAATATAAAATCATGTTCCAGCTCACCCAAAACTGTTGTGATTTCATAGGTAAGAGACAGCGCTTAATCAGACTTGTCATTAGGCATTGCTGGTCTATAAGTGCAACCGAAAAAAAAAACACTGAAGATGTATGGCGGAAAACATTTTTAGCAACAGAGTAACTCCTGTCATATAGGCTTTCCCACAATTCTAAAATGGCTAGATGTAAAGTATGATTAGTTTTATTTTCCAGGGATAAACAGTGGGGGTGGTCATTTATTATTACAGCATAAATCAGAGTGATGATGACATAGATGCCTCTATGTGGGAATTGGGTACTGAAAACATTTAACATAACAGAGATGTGGTTCGAGAGTTACTGCAATGCTTCAGCATCGACAGCCAGAAACTGGACAGAGCCAAGTGAACAGCAGCTACAAAAGTTGTTCACATTTTTCTTATACTGAATGAATGCTATAGTGTGGGACTGGTAGCTGATGCAGGTTACTGGCAGATGAAACATCTATGCAGGTTGTAGTGTGACCTTCTACTTGAATTTCTAAAAGGGAATTAAAACCCCAAAAATTCATTAATATAAACTTACCCAGAGTGCTCTTTAAGCATTTTGCATTTCACATTCATTTTCTATATTTAGTGGCTCCTGGGATAATTGCAATTTAACTTTCTCATACCAGGCTTATGGATCAACTAAGAGTCAGCAGTCCAAGGGTTATCCCATAAGTACAGTACATAGGCAAGTATAGACAGGGTCATTGACACTCATGGCTTTCTAAGAGAGCTGTTAAGCTAAAGCTTGTTTAGAAATATACAAACGGCATTAAAACGAATGTATATTGCAAAAGTGCTCAGTAAAATACTCTAGGTAAGATTAGATCTTTTTTGTATTTTAGACCCCATTAATCCATTTCCCAGATTCAGTTTACCATTGGGTTGCTGATTCTCGGCCATAAAGCTGGTATTAAAGTCCTAAACTGCAAAAATCTCATAAACTGCTAAAAATAGAAAAGAAAAAAGAAACACCCTGAGTAGGCTTATATCAATTTGTTTTTTGGATTATGATTCCCTTTAATTTGTAAGATACTAACCAAAGGTTGCCTGGGAATCCTGAGAGTTGTAATTTGTAGTAATGGGCGAATTTCTCCCATTTTCGCCCATCACTACAAATTCGCAAAAAATCGTGAAATCGGAAAGTTCATGAAAAAATCATGAAATACGAACGTTTCACGAAAAAATCGTGGAATTTGAACGTTTTCACAAAAAAATCGAGCAATTTGAACAGTTTTCACTAAAATCGAGCAATTCGAACGTTTTCACTAAAAAATTGAGCAATTTGAATGTTCTCACTAAAAAATCAAGCAATTTGAACAGTTTTACAAAAAAATCGAGCAATTCGAAAGTTTTCACTGAAAAATCGGGCAATTCAAACATTTCACGAAAAAAACCGTGAAAACCGGAAATTGACAATTGAGATTCGCAAATTTATGTTTGGAATGACATACAAAGTTTTAAATCTAGATATCATTACCACTACCAGTCACACCAATTAAGTGAAGCCTAGCAAAACATTGAGGCATGCAATACAGATATAAAACATTAATTATGCATCATGTATGCCTTCACAAACACATTCATCTAAAAAATAATTTTTTTAATTTACAAAAAAAATAATCTCCTATTAATTTCATAATAAATAATCAATATACATTTTTCACAAAAGAAACCTGAAAAGTGACTCTGAATTCCCAAAGCAACATGAGTTTCTGAAGCAATATAAGAGATCTAAGAGATTATGAAAGAGCCTGAACTGTTTGTTCCTGAACTGCAGGTGCTACAGAGAATGAAATTGCACTGAGTCAAGGGGAACAGCACGTGGGAATATGCCAAAGAAAAACTAAGCAATAGAAGAGCTTGACAACATGTATAAATAGACACAGCGTAATGAACTCTTAAAACCCTAATATGACAGCCCTTTATATTTAATACATTGCTGTTTCAATATTTTTCTAATATGGTTCATCTCAGTGTCATAAGCAAACATATATCCTACTCAGCGTTCTTATACTGCCCTGAATGACAGTGTTCTCTGAATACCTTTTGACTTCTAGTTTTACAATTGTAGTGAACAGCTACCTGCTTTGTAAGGTCAGTATGTATGTGTTTCTTTTATGAATATTTCAGTGCTGACGGGAACCTTTGTGATATGAATTGGCATCAAAGCCAACCAGACAAGCGGTATGAGCCAAACTACGGCATACATATCAGTTGCATTAGTAAAACCTCTTTGTGCTTTAGTCATTGCAATACCTTTTATCCTCTTGAGTATTGCGAACAGATCAGCAATAAAGTCAATTTGAAAAATGTTAAAGTACATTAGGATAGCTCGTTTTATGCAAATATTAAGTGCAGCTTTCATCCCTTCTTTAATTCAACATGAGTCTGTCAATATAAATTAGGCTTTGCCTTTTCCTTTTTCTCTGCATTTCTTGGAAAAGGCTGAATTATAGCTTTTGCTTAGTTTCTGGCTTGTATACATTTGTTTAATTGTAAAAGAGATAGTTTACAGAATGTACGTACCTTACTATTATCTGTTTCATGTAGGTGAGAGGAGTGCAAAATATACTACAGTTTATTTTGAGAATGAATTATGCAAATTACACGGATGTTACATGTTTTCAAAAATGATACATTTTTAATCACAGATCAGTGAAGAATAAAATGTATAATTCTAAATTAGATACCATACCGGAATCATAAGGAATGGGAAAGTCAAAAGCTAGTACTTTGTATAATTACATATTTTTCAACCCAGCGCAGGCTCACTAGCTCTGAAATATCAGCCAGAGTACAGGAAATGTAAATTTTATTTTGCATATTTAGTTTTGTGATGGGCCTTTGTGTATTAACAGTACTGTGTATCTGGCTATTACTAATAAAGATAAAAAAGAACACCTATACCTGGTTCTTTCCCCCTCTACCAATTGTACTGGCATACCTTTTAACCCTGTAAACTCATAACACTATGTGGGGTTAGTCTCTGACTCCTGTCTCCTTCTTTGACCATATTAACACCACTGCTTCTTTTTCTTACACAATATTGCCATAATGAGTCCCTTTTTTTCACAAGCAACAGAAGTTTATGCATGCCCCCATCCTATCCAACCTAGACTATAGTAACCTGATGCTAACTGACCTCCCAAACTCCTCGACTGAAGTCCTTGGCTTCCTTTAAAACAAAGAACAACAAACTCCATCTCATAACCTTTAAAGCCCTTCATTCCTCTGCACTGCACTACATATCTTCTCATGGGTTTCCATACTCTCAGAGCATCACTTGGTTGCACCCCCCACACTACAACTGCTGTTTTCACCTTAAACTTTTCTGTCTTGCTGCTCCTTACATTTGGGATGCCATCCCTGAAATCCTGTAGAAAATAATCCTCCTTCAGTATCTCCTACTTTTTGCATTTGTGGCACTTTACAGCTTTTGCAGGACATGTAAAATAATTTGCAGTGTGTTGTGTTCAACCACGTTGGAAGCAGTATTCTATTTGTATTTGCTGCTTGGTTTTGCAGTATAGGTGAATCCCTGTCCTTAGCACTGTATTTTGCCTGTGACTGTACATTATTAGGCCACAGTGTTGAATTCACAATCTGTACATTCCCAGCAGTTCCCTGACTGAGAGTTTTAGCCTCTGTCACTGCTGTTTCAATTTGGCTAGCAACTGTAATAGCCTTTGCAAGGGTTAAATCCTGCTCTAGGAGCAGTCTCTCTCTAATGGTGAGTTTGTTTTTTCCACTATTTGGTCTCTTAGCATTTCATCTGTTAGATTCCCAAAGTCACAGGTAACAACCAGCTCTCTCAAAGCTGCTACAAAGTGTTCTGTGGATTCGCAACTACGCTGTCCACGTTGGAGGAATTTATATCTTTGAACAACCACATTTACTCTTGGCACAAAAAAGTTCTTTATAGCAGTAAGAGCAGTTTCATAAGTATCATCAGGTAATGGTAATGTATAGAATATACGCTGTCCCTCTGCTCCCAGGCAGTGAATAAGTAAAGCACGCTTTCTAGCAGCAGAAATCTCCCCTTGGTCAGCAGCAATAATGTAGTTTTCAAACATACAAATTCAAGCAGTAAAAGGTATGGTAGGCTCAACAGGGTTTGGAAGAAAAGCTGCAGGCTGCTGCAGAGGTAGAAGAGCCATCCTGTCGCCAATTTGTTGTGTTTTGGTAGCTGAGGATGAGTAGAGTATAACAGTGCTTTATTAGCAGGCTCATGCAGCCATTACACAACAGTAAGCAACTCTAACACCACAAGCTGTATAGAAAGTATGCCCAGTATAAGTCTTGAGCACAGTGACATCTACAGGCCATTTGTATAAACACCACAACTACCTCTTCTACAGGGTAGGGACCTCCATCCTCTCGTCTCTTTATCACTTACTACTTAGTATTTAATGTACTTTTAATAATGGAATGACCCTTGTTTGTTCTATGAATTTATTGTTCTGCTGTACAGAGCTGCCTACTTAAGTACCACTATATAAGTAAAAATTTTCATACATAAATACACACAAGAAAACTAAGGGGTAAAAATCTGTCATAGCTACTCTTCACGTTTATTCAGATCATTCCTGCTTGACGGTCTCAATGAGCAGAACAATGAAAAAATGTCCCTTGTACAAAATCTGTTCAGCTGACTGCCCATTTGGTCAAATGTTGTACCTGTTTGTGCTGTGCAAGGCTGCCTATTGATTAATCTTTTCTATCACCAATATATAATCTATGACAGGGCTCTTCAGCTCAAGACCCATAGACAATATGCAGCCCTACAAGGTATTTTACAGACCCCCTGCTTACCAATGAATTGCATATATTGATGAAGTTTACACTATCAATTTAATACAGCCCAGGTAATGTATATGTAGTATGTCAGCTAACTGGCCCCCTTCATGGAAGAAGTTGGACAGCGCTGATCAACAGTGACTAGCCTTGCCAAAAAAAGTGAGCATAGCAATTTTATGACCTTGCCTTGCTCGACTTGAATACAGAAGTGAGCAATTTTCTTCCTTGTTGCAATGCACACAAAAACAATTAGATGTAATTATCATCTATTAGAAGGAAAACAAATGCATTGTGCAAGTAAACTGAGCACTCAGAATCCTATAAAAAGCTTTTGCATTGCACTGGTTTTTGTGCCTATTATTTACTCTAATGCAGAATAACTCCCTTTATGCCACTTGAAAAGGTTCTTTTTCTTCTTCTTCTTTTCCTTTATTCATTTTAGAAAATTTACATTTATACACAAGCATTCTTGTTCCTGTTTAATTGTTCTCCCCAACTTAGTTTAACAAGTACAGATAATTGCAGATGTTGATTAATGATTCATAGATTTCATTATGTGTAAAAAATGCTAAGTGTGACTCCCAGTTCACTACTTTTCTCTGATTTCGGTTGCCTAGCAATGCTTATTAAGCAATACAACACCCAGCTTTTTAATTGTGCATATCAAGACCAACTAGCAATACATCATTAACTAAATTTATGTTAAACATTACACAGTAGCTTACGGTCATTGTACTAATGGTGGTTAAATAGCCAATAATGACTCAGTCACTCAAATTGAAGAGTTGCTCATTATTAGAACAGTCTTTGCTCCATTCTCATCACAGTGATTTGATGACAGACATCCTAATATACAATATAGCAAGTGGCACCTGTTAATTTTCTCTTGTTTCAACTTAGTTATCCTTGATATGCCCTAATAAATAACACTCCTTTCCACCTACAGAATATGTGAATAGAATTGTGCACTAATGCATTACATATTTAAAGTCGCTCTCACTATCTTGAAAATATGGTCATGTTTAAATGCAGATCTAAGAGGCTGTAATTAAACAAGAGCACTGCAGTGCACATATTCATGGTATTCACCAAATAGAGAATAAAGGTGGCCATACACTATTAGAGCCAATCGTAGGCATATTGGGTCAAGATCCACTTGTTTGGCGACCTCACCAAACAAGCAAATCTAAACCCGATATGCCCACTAACGGCAGGGCGATATCGGGTTATTCCGAACGTTCGGTCGACGAATGGGTGCCAATGGGTCTCAGGACCCCATAAACTAGACAATGCGGTCCTGGATCAAAGAAAAAATCAAACTTGCCTGATCGATATCTGCCCAATTTTTGGTCTGATATCGATCAGGGGGACCCTTCAGAAACCCCCACACATGGGCAGATAAGCTGACGATATCGGCATCTTTAATCTGCCCGTGTATGGCCACCTTAAGGTATTGAAATAACCGCAAACAACATTGTATGGGATGTAAATATAGCCAACAGCCTAAGCAATGCAAACAATTGGTATCCAACCTCTATGTAAAGCTATTTGCAAAACTAAAAGTTTCAGATGTAAATATAAGTTCTAGGAATGTCCTGTTATGAGACCTTCTGGCCTGATTTGAAGCACTTTCTTAACTCTCTCATGCAATAAACACAAGCAGTGCTCATTTGACTCTCTGCTATTGCAGGTATGGGTTCTAATTAGAACAGAATGCTTGAGATCACTATACTCTATATAAATGAATCTTTATAAGGTAAACTTTGTTTTTAGCATGTAAAGCTATTGTGTAAACTGGGTCACTGATGGAACTCCCCTTGGGTAGTGGGAAAGGCCAAGAGATAATGATAGTGACACATATTGGTCCACCTTAGTTACAATTGCAATTACCAAAGTTGCAAAATTTGAGAAGGATGTTTGGATAAATAAATGTACAGGTATGGGATCCGTTATATGGAACCTCATTATCCAGAAAGCTCTGAATTATGGGATGGCTGTCTGCCATAGACTCTACTTTATCCAATAATCCAATTTTTTTTAAATGATTTCCTTTTTCTCTGTAATAATAAAACAGTGCCTTGTACTTTATCCAAACTAAAGATATAATTAATCCTTATTGGAAGAAAAACCAGCCTATTGTGTTTAATTAATGTTTACATGATTTTATAGTAGACTTAAGGTATGAAGATCCAAATTATGAATAGATCCTTTATCCAGAAACCCACTGATCCCAAGCATTCTGGATAACAGGCCCCTTACCTGTACTGTATATTTATATCCATAATTGCCAATATCTTCTATTTTGGGGAAGCTGAATAAATAAATTGATGGATGTATGAGACCACTGTTTTTTATATGCCTATTGTCATTTGTTTTGGCAATTTCTTTTTAAAAGAAAATTAAATATTTTAAATACCTAAAAAGCAGAGCAGTGTCTTGTGCCTTTCCTTCCCATCAAATGCACAATTCAAGGCTGCCAAATATAATTCACATAATTTATTGACAAATATAAAACTAAATGATTGTACATTTGAAGTGCTTAAAATTATAAAGGTCCTAGAAATGTCCAGAAATGACACCTTGCCATAATTTACAACACATGTACTTGATAAAAAACCCAGGGAGGAACTTCAGTATCAAAACACTTTAAAAAAAATACAGGTCTGGAGATGAATCCTGGCTAAAAGCTGTCACCCAGGCAACTATCTGTGCTAAATTGACTTATATCTGTTGGTTTGCATCATACATTTGTCTAGAACTCTTTCATATATATGAAAGTTGCTCCACTACCACATTGTTAATGCACAGATGAAATCAGAGGTATCGTAGGTTTCGTATGGTATAAGCATTGCTTTGGATCATAATATCTTTTCTAGTTTTTTCCTATGCAGTCTCAGATACAGCAGCTATTCAGTGCACATTATAAAAAGGCTGATTATATTAGATTATTAATACTCTCTTCTGAATAAATCTATCCTTCTCCAGCCAATTTCTTTTGCTCATACATATTTAATATCTTTATAACACCTGCAAAAGTCTGGAAAACTGCTTCTTTTTGTCTAAATACAATTTTGGAAGTACACTGTAACAGCTGTATACTAGATCTGCATGAATTTGCATGCACCCTTCTTTACATCTGTATTATACTACCTACCATCTCTCCATTAAAAAGACATATATGAAATGTGGTACTACTACAACAGAAGACAGTTTTCTTCATTGACTGCCTGTATACATTTTAGTTGAGAATTGAAATATGAAGGTGAAATAATGACTGTGCAGATACAGTAGAAATCAAGTTCAAAAGTAACAACGGGCCCCAGAGAAATCAAGCGCCAGAAGATGTCTGCGAACATAAGGTGAAACATGGGCTAAGGTGTATAGTTTGCTGAGATTGCTCAGTGAAGATCTTCGAAGTTAAGAAAAAATATTTTACATGTGATGAGAGGCATAAGAAAGATTTTATAAGTGTGCCACTGGGTAGAAATTTTGAAGAAAAGGAAAATATTTTAGTGCTCAAGTTTAGGATGCCTTGTATAGGGGAATATAGAAAACACCATTGAGAGAAGTGACTGCGGCATCACAGGACATATACATTGGGGGTAATTCATAAACCCCGGGCAAATTTGCACCTGTAGAGTAACCCATGTCAACTAATTAGATGTTTTCTTTCATTGTTATACTACCAAAAACAAAATAAATAGGGCAATAAAATAAAAGTCGCAAAGAGCAAAAATATTTGCATAAATAATCATTAAAATTCACATTTTGAGGGGGGCGTGGCTACGATGCAGACCTGACCTCTCTGCTCCTAGGAGACCCCGTAAGCTACAATTTAAGCACCCATACAAGCCTTAATAGGGGCTCACCAGACCTGTGATCCCGTACATAATGCCAAAGGGCTCAAAACCCAAAAAATCTCTGGGTTCAAGGAGAAAACCGTTGCCTACTTCTCCAGCACCGCAGCCATCGGACTCTCCCAAAATGGCCAATGCAGCGGATCTCTCACCTTGAGCTTCCTCGCAGTCGGCATGGGATTTGGACCAGACAGACTTGGAACAAGGAGCTGCTCAACAATACTCAGGGGATGCGGCCCTCATTAACCGCTTCAAAAAACTTCTTCAGACTGAGCTAACAATGGTTGCTGAAAAAATCACTGACCATGTGACGCAGGAGCTCAAGGAGCTGGGTAACAGAACCAACACGGAAGAAGACTAAGTGGATGAGTTAATAAATAGGAGACCACTATTGCAAGGCCTCAACTACAAGACTTGCAGGATCGCGTGGAGGATGGTGAAAACAGGTCCCGACGCAATAATATAAGGATACGCTGCCTACCGGACTCCATACTAGACCTACAAACAGAGATTCCAGTCTTGCTATCGGAGCTAGTACCCGACCTCCCTCCAGGTCAGTTAATACTAGATAGAGTACACAGAGCATTGGGCCCGAAACAGCAGGGGGGACCCCCAAAGGACATCATCACTAGAGTCCATTATTTCACAGCAAAAGAGGGAATCATGAGCGCGTCTAGGGTGGCCCCTAATCTGGAATACAAAGGCCAAAAATATTGCCTTTATACGGATTTGGCTTCCCCAACCATACAATGCCGTAAACAGATGAAGCCTATAACTACTGCTCTGATTGCACAACGTATTAAGTATAGATGGGGTACCCTTTTAAGTTGGTCTTTTCTCACGACAATAAACCATATACCATCTCCTCTCTGCAAGATTGTACTGCGCTACTTAAACACCTTGGCATACTGAAGGCAGTGGCAACTTCTCCACACTCACCAGCCTCCTGTGAAAGTCCCACAGGGAGACCAATTTCTCCACTTTGGAATACCACCCGGAAAGATAACACTGGAGACGTACCTTAAATAACATTAGTAGCTTTTCTATTGGACAAAATCCAACTCACTTCAGCTTTATGGGTTTCTTGAAATTCCATTTGGGTCCACTCAGGAATTTCCCCCCCCCCCCCACACTGGTTTCTTCACCATGCCTACCCGAAGGTATATTTAGCCTCGGCGGATAAAAAGCATAGCGGGGTCGCTATTTGTCTTCATTAACGCATTTACTTCAAACTCCAATCATCCAAAATAGACTCAGAAAGCAGATACTTGATCCTTGTCGGGCAGCTCCAGAACAACATAGGGGATATGATCAAAAGTGCTAATAATAAAAAAACCCTCAATGTGAAAGTTAACCCCGGCACTTATCCTTGTCACAACTGTGGACATTGCAATGGCATTACTAAAGGCGATGTTGTCACTCACCCTTGTAAAGGAACGAAACACCACACAAAAGGTTTCCACACATGTAACTCGTTTAATGTAATTTATTGCATTAAATGTCCATGCGGACTAGCTTACATAGGCCAAACAAGCAGACAAATCAAAACACGTTTAAATGAACACAAATCTATGATTCGAAACTTTAAACCAACAGTTGAAGATCCATCAAATAAGTCTAAAAAACAAACACATTGGCAAAACATTTTTATGAAAACAAACACAAAACATCACAATTACGTTGGCAGATTTTAGAAAGTGTTGAAGTGAGGAAAGGGCAGGATGTAAAACAGAAATTGTTACAACGGGAAAGCTACTGGATATGGCTACTCCAAACACAAGTTCCAAGGGGACTAAATGAGGAATTCAATTTAACCTGCTATCTTTAGTCTAACACAATGTTAATTTGTATGTAACATTTGAAACATTTTGAATACTTTTTGTTACAAAGTCCTCTACCTTGCAGATAACAGCTGCTTTGAATCTCCTCGTTAGATCACAGCTGAATTGAATTTTACTGCTGTAGGTAAAAAGCCTGTAATTCGTACCTATTATGTGCAAAAAAATCTATGATACATCACCTTTTTCGTTTATAGCATTTGGACTTCGTTTATTTTTTTCAATTTTTTTCTAATTAACCATGCATATATTATTTGAAATTTTTCGAAATGGTTTTTTTCACATGGTGGGAGGGGCAATGGGTCTATTTAAAGGTTGTATTGAATGCATGTTAACATCACCTGACGAAGGGGCGTGCCCCCAAAACGTTGTGCAAACTATGACACAATAAACACCTAGGGGTTTACCCCATGTTGCAATTGTTCCTGTGTGCCGATCTCTCCTTGTTCAGCTCCAGAACAACAACACTTGCATTAGTTTATGGCCCCAATCCCGTGATACTGGGTGGCGATTTCAATGAGGTAGTGAACCTCTCAATTAAATTTGCTGTTGACAGAAAATGAAATCCAGAAAATGCAATGGGTGAAACAGAAATACTTCCAGACAGTGACGTAACTAGAGGGGGCAGGTCCTGGCGCTGGAAGCGCTGCCGGGCCCCCCGCCCCCCTCCGCACACCCGGAACTGCCCGGGAATCGTGGCGCGTTAGCTGCCGGGGGGGCCCTGAGGTGGTGCGGGCCCTGGCCCAATCGCACCCCCTGCTCCCCCGGTAGTTACGCCACTGCTTCCAGAAATCGAATAAAGCAGATACCATGCTAGCAAAACACCTTAAAAACAAGTATATACAATCTCCCTTTGCACAAATTAGAACATCAGGCTCTCTCACAGCAAATCTGTCCCTTATAGTTCAAGAATTCAGCCATTTCTACCAAGCTCTTTATACTCAGCAAAAAGATCCGTCACAGAAGGAATTAGACGGATTCCTTGATAACTTAAGTTTGCCACATTTCTCCCCGCAATAAATAACATTGATGTCGGAACCAATAGCTGTGTAAAAGATTAAACAGAATGTAATTTCTCCTACCGCACACCTGTAGTTCACCAATCCTGCAACTGGTGGTGCGTTTCTTCCGTTGACCCGGCCGGGTCCCTTAGCAACGTATGTTTATAGAAAACGGATCCGTACACACACTGGTTAATGCAGTCGGGGAGTATCCCCTTTTATTTAGCCACCAAACATTCAACGTTTCGGGGGGGGTGCACCCTTCATCTGTTTTCTATACACATACGTTGCTAAGAGATTAAACAGGCCATACAACACCTTAAAATGAACAAATCTCCTGGACCAGACTGTCTAACAAGCAAATATTACAAAATGTTCACCCCTAAATTACAAATATGGCTATGTTTAATGACATAATGCAAGGAACCAGTAAATGTGACCCAGAAACCTTATCAGTGCAAATTGCAGTAATACCCAAGCCAGACAAAGACACATCTGATTGCAAAAACTTTCACCCAATTTCTATACTAAACATAGACGTGAATTTGCTTGCAAAAATTCTAGCCTGCAGATTAAACAAGTTTCTCCACATTTTAATTCACAAGGACCAATCTGGATTTATACCAGGACGACAAGTATCCGTCAACATTCGTAGAGGTCTTAAGCTGATTAGTTATGCTAAGTCTCACAACATTCCCTCCATCCTCTTGTCTATTAACTTGGAGAAAGCATTGGACACCATCTCTTGGAAATATTTATTCACCACTCTTAATAAATTTGGTTTCCCCCTCCATTTCTTAAGGCCAACGCAGCCCTGTATGACTCCCCGAAGGCATGGGTTCAGTTTATGGGGTTTACTTCACACAGATTTTCAATAGGCTGTGGTACAAGGCAAGGGTGTCCTTTGTCCCCCCTGCTGTTTGCCTTGGCAATAGAACCACTTGCCATTGCTATTAGGAGCCATAATAAGATCTCAGGCATTAAGATAGGTCCAACTGACTACCGTTGTATGTTATACGCTGAAGATATCTTAATGACAATCTCACACCCTATGACCTCCTTACCGTACTTGTACGACATCCTTTGTGAATTTGCCTCCTTATCAGGCTTAAATTCAAACCCCACCAAGATGGAAGCATTAAATCGGACCTTACCCAATCATGTACTCAACATTAACTTTCAATTTAAGTGGCAACTGAAAGTATAAAATATCTAGGAGTAAATATTTATAAAGATTACGGTGCCCTTGCCCTTGGTAACTACAAATATATCACACAAAAAATCTTAGGCATGATCTCTACTTGGTCTAAATGCATTTATCCTGGCTAGGCAGAGTAAATGCTCTTAAAATGTCTGCCTTTCCACATTTACTTTACTTGTTTAGAACTCTCCTTGTTACCCCTCCTGTAGGCACGATAAAGCATCTGCATAAAGCTTTTAATAAATTTGTGTGGGACAATAAAAGAGCCATACTCAGCTTCTCTATAGCAGTTAGGAGTAGACAAAAAAGGGGCTTAGGTATTCCCAACCTTCACTATTATTATATAGCAGCCCAACTAAGTCAGTTGACAGCATGGCAGAGGGAAGAGAATGCACCTTTATGGGCTACTATAGAGCAACATGTTATGGATACAAAATTTGTGTGGAAAATTTTATGGACTAAATACTCATTATCACAAGGACAAACAAATCAAATCATAACACACTCTCTTCAGATATGGCGGAGATTTGGTCCTAAATTTACATTTGTATCACCACATAAACCAGCCTCAAGTTTGCTTTTTAACCCGAACTTTATTTCTGGTCTTTCTCAAGGGAGTTTTTCATGGTGGGATCAGAACAACCTAGATACAATATATTCCCTTACAAAACAGACATCCTTACTTTCAGAACAGCAGCTTAAGGACCAATACAACATTCCTGATCAAGAATTATATCGATATTTGCAAATACGCCACTATATCAAATTAATGTGGGCAGAGAAAACTTTTCCACCCCCAGCTTCCTTTGAATTGATGTGTCTCCGAGTTCTCACCCAAAAAAAGTCAATTTCAATTCTATATGACCATATGGTCCACCAAGCGGATATAAAGAAACAGCATTTTGTTCTAAAACGGGAACGGGACCTACGAGTCTGCTATGACAGCGACACGTAGAGGGACATAATTAAAAATTCCATCCATTGCTCCATCAATATCTCCATACAGGAAACATCACCGAAAGTGCTACACCAATGGTATCTGGTCCCTGCCACTTTAGTAAAAATGGTACCCCTCATCCTCATCATGTTGCTTCAGAAACTGCGGCCAAACTGGCTCCTTTTTACATATTTGGTGGGAGTGCCCAAAAGCTGTGAGATTTTGGATACGGGTTTATACCCTAATCACTAATGTCAAAGGCCTCTCATTGAGAAAAAAAACAGGCAGAAGCATTACTCAATAAACGTACGACTGGAGGAAATAAATATACAAGAATATTGATCACGCATATTTTGTCAGCAGCGAAACAAATAATTGCCAAGGCATGGAAAATGCCGACTCTGGATATTCAATTAGTGAAAACTAAACTGGACACTGTCCTTATCTTGGAGAATCTTACCAGCTGTCGCACAGGGAAGCAAAAGCATTTCAATAAAATTTGAATGCTTGGATGGTGTACAGAAGCATACAAAATACTTAATTCATGTAGCCTTATTGGTTATCTTACCTGGACGATGCAGACTATTATCCAATCTTTGCCATGAAACTAACCTCATAGCTAGCGGGGCAAGAATTGTTGGCATCCCTATAGATATAATTATTGTTACATACAATAATTTTTTTTCTCCTTTCCTTCCTTTATTTTCCTTTTCTTTTTCATATTCTTCTCCTCTTTCTTGTTCTTCCTTTTTCTTAAAAATGTATGAACGGCCATTGGATTTGATCATAAAGTCTTATTACATTATGGATCACAGGAATAAGAGGTCAATGCGAGAACTGTTTAATGCCCAAGCGGGGCAATGTTAATTCCTTTTCCTTTTCATGAAAATAAAAGATTAAAATAAAAAATAAAAAATTAGCATTTGCAATGTAATGCTCTTCTTTTAACTGTAACTGCACTTTGAATTTTCATTGCGTGTTGGAAATTTTCATTGCGCATTGCAAATTTTCATTGCATATTGCCCCCTTTCAAGAAGTGCTTGAAGGTGTTGTAATCTTTTGGAGCAAATGTAACAACTTTTTCAGTAAGAAGTTCTATTACATTCACTGCACACTGGCGCTAACTATAATACTCACATATCTTCCACTGTCGGAAGTGGTCTCTAAACAGTTTCCGGGTTCGCAACATCTATATAAAATATCTCAATATGCTTATAGCTTTAGGAGACCATTCATGGGCCCCTCCAGACGATTGGACATCCCTATATATAGGGGTAAACAAATATGCTGCCAACTGATCCCCAGCCAGATATCCATTGGGCATTTTTAAAAACCCCATAGGCTAAAGGTCACATTACCCAATCGATGTGGTCCTCTTGTGTGTGTTTATAATAATACAATCATTATCCCAGTGGGCTCAGCTGTTAGGTTATTATAAGAACAATAGGCCTGTGTGAAATAAATTGAAAACCACTGCCCTCAATAATACTTTGTTTGGAATTGCTCATTTGCTGTGTCTTCTAATTACTAACAGTACATGGACATGATGGTTAAGGATGATGTGTTTTGTTTATAGTTCCCTAGGTTCTGATGTCTTTTTAATAAGGGATATATGCCAAACAAAATGGGGAGGTCCATTTATTGAAAGTCGAATTATAGTAGTATTAGAGCTTTTTGAAACCATAATTAAACTCTATTTCTCTAAAAACACAAATGCCATGAAAGATATTAAAATATATGAATATAAAAAAGTATGAACAGAAAAAGGTGCTGAATGGTTATGGGACCTCGACTGCTTTTTCTTGGAGAAGCTTTGTCATACGGGTTATTTACTAAACTTCGAATGCAAATATCCTGAAAAATTTGTGTTTTTTTTTTTAATAAAATTGGACTTTTAAAAGATCATGAATTTTTCAGAATTTATTAAACCTCGAGGATGTAAATTTTATGTCAGCTTAGTGCTGGGCTTCTGTTCTGCTTACTGGATATACAATAGCTTCATCTGGTATATCATATTCGGTTGCTATGCCTGGAAAACTTGTTTTCTTTAGCTGAATTTTCAAGATTTATTTTATTAATGTTAATTTTCAAAATAACACTGACATAATAAGTATCAACAAATGGCGTACAATATCAAAACAGTCATATTTTCTTAAACGACATCCATTGTCCTGTTTATTATTTTGCTTGGTAATACAGAATATCTTGAAATTGAAAGTATTATAAAACAACTTAAGGGGCTCTAATTTAGTTTAAAGCAAAAACATTTTAAAAATAAACAGAGGGATTAATCAATAATACATAGACAGATAATAGATAGATATTACAATGTTTTATGAAATACTGTTAAGCAATTAATAATTAGGGGCAAATTTATAAATGCTTTTTAAATGAAATATCTAAAATATAATATAAACAGAGCACACGTGGGACTTTAATAAACCATTTTTTTATTTTGTCACCAAGTCCTGTGAGTTTGCCGTTTATTTATATTTATACAAGATAACTTTCATGGAGGCACCAGGGCCATTGCATTGGATGGACATGGTATGCACCTTAACTTTTTATGTGTAAATAAGTCAAACATACTTTTTTGTTGTTTTATTTTTAATATCTTTAGAGTACTATACTTATTAACCTTTATTTTTTTGTTTTTATCACCCAGGCATTCAGCCTCGGACTGGGTGCCTGAGGTTCTCTGGGGCTGCTGCGCCAGGGGGCCCACACCCCCTCAAGGGCCCCTGCCTGCACCTTACCACTTGCTCCCCCGCCAGCCCCTTACCGATCACTACCCTCTGCGCACACCTAGACTATGCCAATGGGGGGAAGAAAGGAAGTGGGGGGAGCGGCAGAACTCACAAGTAGGGATCGTGTCTGAGCCAGCGGGGCTAATGAAGGCTGGGGCCCATCGGGATTTTTTCCCTGTGCCTAGCCGGCCCAGTCCAACCCTGCAGGTATTTGCCTTTTAGGGATTATTTACAAAAATCAGAATTAATCTAATTTTTTAAATTAAAAAGGTCCAACCAAACTAGAATCCACAATTTGACCTTATTTATTATTAAAAAAAAGCTCAGATTGTTGGGCTAATTCCAGTGCAGACCACAGAAACTTCCAAATAATGTAGGACAGGGACCTCTACCATTGACTTATACACAACCTCAGCAGGTCTGAGATGGTAGATTTTCAAATTCTGATTTTTCCATCCTCAGGGGATAATAGATCTCAAAAAATTTGCGTTTTTTTTCCAATAAAAATTTGGATTTTACGTTAAAAAAAAACACGTTTTTGGCATTTGGACTTTAATAAATAACCCCCTTAGTGTTGAGTACTCCTTCCAGTCTTTCTGCTGAGCTGTAACAAAACATAGAATAATGTTTGACTGCTCAAGGTAGTTAAACACATTGTGGCAAATTTACATGTTGATATGCTTTAAAGGGCAAGTCAACCCAAATATAAAACTTGCCTAATAAAAGAAAACATTATAATAAGCAACTTTCCCATAAAAATTCAATACAAATTTTCAGTGCTTTTAATTATCTGTAAAAACAATTGATATTGAAAGCAGCATTGGCTTAACTCCCAGTTGTTACTTTTTAAACAATGTTGCAACAGTCTTTGTTCTCCAGTAAAGACAGGTCTGTTAATCAGCTGCCTTGTCTTACATTGTGTCAACAATCTTAGACATCAGGGCAGAGAATAGAAAGGGACCGACAAACACAGCTTTCGACATATACAAATGTAGGGATGTGAAAATCTTAGACACCCTTACACTTTACAGACAGACACATCACAAGTAATATGGACACCTTAGTGGGTCCTTATGGGGACCTTGTGCTTATGAAACCCCTGCAGTTCACACAGTGTACACCAGATGACCACACTGTGCCAGAGTATAAAAGGTTTAGGAACCATGTGCTCTGGGTCCATTGCTTTAGCCCAAACAAGCAGGTTGGAAGGGAATGGGTAGTGCTGACCCTAGGCGCCTTGGCCCTAGTAATTAGACAGCTATACTCGTTTTATAGATCACTCTAGGAGTGATAGAGAGGTTATTTAGTTGAGCAGCTCAAGGCTAGGAATCCTATTGCACTCCCCAATTTAATATTTTGTAAGTCTGCCCCTGAGTTTAAAGGAAACAACGGCATAAATTTAAGATTTCGTAAATCACTTGGAAAGAGCAGAAGCTACTAATTTTACTTTGTACAGTTCCAAGGTGAGAAAATATTCCTTTTCTGGAAATGCATGGAAAAAATGGTATATATATAGTATAACCACATAAAGACATTAAAAACTTTTTTTTAAAGGGAGACATCTTCAATGAACAATGTTTGTGAAGGTTGATGAATTTGACATGAATTGACAGCAATTTCTCCATCCAAAGAGCTGACATTCTGTTCGCAGCCAGAGGCACACATTGTTTATGTGACCAGTCAATAATAAGAAACAGTGTCACCTGCTTAAGAGGAAATAGTTTCACTGCTAATCTGTTTCTTTGATATTTTGATGCTGTTACTTGTAAGGCAGATGCCAGAATTTAATTAATACATGCCATTAGAAATATGAAACAGACCAAATCTATGGATATGGAAGAAATTTCTTGCTCTTCTTGTAAAGGTCACTTAAAGTGTGAAATGCAAACGAAAAATATTATTAAAAGAAATCTTTCAGATGCAAATCTATATGTCGACTGACTCATTACTGCATTTACATTCCACATACAAGTTTAATTTAGAAAGGGGAGCATTAAATCTTTCTCAATGTCATATGATCTGTTCATCTCAAACCAATTCACTACATGGTTGAATGTTACAAGCAGCTATAAAATATCGATATGGTTAGCAACGATTATCAGCTATCATTACACTGCCTGTAGAAAATGACCCCAAAAGCAGTGTGTGAGCACCGTGTATTACAAGCTGGAATCAAAGTCACATTGTGAATCAACCTTAGTTTCCGTGAAAGTTTCCACTGGTGATAGAAGTAAAGTATAAACTCACTGCCCTCTGCTGGCGACTACATGAAAGATTATGGAAAGTTCTTGCCAAATATTACTTTCTGCATGTCTACAGATATCATATTAGTAATATATTTGCCAGAAAATGGCATGTTGAACACCACTTACACAGCATTGTAAGTTCGATATTCGAATTCAAAGTATTTTAATTCGATGGTCTAATTTCGAAGTATTTTTTACTTCGAAATTCGACCCTTGATAAATCTGTCCCATGGTGTTAATTCCTACCAGCATTGGTTTTGCAACTGTGCTTTGGCTTGAAATATTTTACACACCTTTATACGTTTGCCCCTCAGTATAGATAGCTGTATATGAAATGTTAGATGTGGAAATTAACTGAATATAACATTTCAAGATATTGTATATGATTAAAAAAAATGATTTCAGCTTAAAGCAGCCTCTGTCACTTTAAATATCGTACCGCTCTCATTTTATACATTTCTTTTTCTTGACGACTCACTGACTTCTGCGGCCAGAGTGAAAATGAGAGTAGCACTCAAGCGTAGGTGTGTCTTCTGATCCATTTCAGCAACAGGCACTTTCTTTCATATTATTTACTCCCTGCCTTAGGAGGGAGCTAAGTGGAAAAACAAATGACAAATATGCATGCAGCGTTTACTGAACCTAAATGGGTTTTTGACCTGGTGTGACTAAAAAAGAAATAAGAGAACAACTGGTAAGTATCTACTGTATACTGTTTATATCATTATCAATGGAAGATTCAGTTTTGGTCAGATTGACCATGACAGCAATCAGTATTCCGACCAGTACAAGTATGGGACCTGTTATCAAGAATGCTTGGGGTTTTTCAGATAAGGGGTTATTCCATAATTTTGCTCTCCATATCTTAAATCTGAAAAAATAATGTAAACATAAATTAAACCGGACAAGATTGTTTTGCTTCCAATAAGTATTAATTGTATCTTAGTTGGGATGAAGTACAAGGTACTGTTTTATTAATACAGAGGAAATTTTTTAAATATTTTAATATTTCTTTAATATGGAGTCTATGGGAGATGGCCTTCCTGTAATTCAGAGCTTTCTGAATATCAGGTTTTCAGATAATGGATTCCATACCTGTACTTTCAAACATCATTTTGTCGTTGGTCTGCAGATGAAGATAATCACAGGGTGTGGTTACAATTTTCAACGAAATACTCCAAAACCCCACTCACTTGGACTACATCATTTGCATTATTTTTGGAGACGCTTGTTGTCTCTTCCCCATTTTTATATGACCAATGGAAAAATAGTCAGAGATGGCACACAGTGCTCACTGTCAGTTCCTTTAGAGGAATTTAACCTTGTGCCTCAGGGAAGCCCAGACTGCTGGTCTGCTTCCTCTATATCTGAAAATAATACACCCCTTCCAAGGTATATTTCCAAGTATAAGTAGAAGCTTCTACTCGCATTATGGGGCACATTTACTTACCATACTTCGCGCAACTACGTCAGATGTTATTTTGTGACAAATATGCATATTCATCAAAATGCGCAATTATGTATCGGCAAAAGAACGGTGAGCGTCGATTTATTGGTGGTAAAAATCTCATAATGAATTTTCTCTAGTATTCCTTCCTAGGAAACTTCCTTAACTTCCTTACGCTTACGTCAATTTAAATTCAGTGGGTATATAAAGGTCATCTGTATGTATTCATTAGTAGTGATGGGCGAATTTCTCCCATTTCGCTTCGCCGAAAAATTCGGGAATTTCCTGCAAAATTCGTGAAACAGCGAAAAATTCACGAAAAATCTTGAAATCTGAAAGTTCCCTGAAAAAATTGTGAAATTCGGATGTTTTCACAAAAAAATCATGCAAATCGAAATTTTCAAGCAAAAATCGTGAAATTAGAAGGATTCCACTCAAAAATAGTGAAAATTTAAGGATTTCACTCAAAAATCATGAAATTTGAAGGTTTTCACTAAAAAATCGTGAAAATTGGACGTTTCACTCAAAAATCGTGAAATTTTAAGGTTTTCACAAAAAAATCATGAAATTTTAAGGATTTCACTCAAAAATCGTGAAAAATTGTGAAAAACGGAAATTGACGCCGGTGAATTTTCACCGTCGAATTTTCACGGGAGATTCGCAAATTTATTCGCCGGTGGCGAAACGTGGAAATTCGCCGCAAATTCGTGCCAGGCAAATTTATTCGCCCATCACTATTCATTAGTGATGGTGAAATTGCTGAAAGTGGCCACTTCTTATTAAAAATGTCAAAGGGAGCTAAAGGAAAACAGAGATCTTCTATTGTCCTAGGCCATAAGCCAACCCTAAATCAAATGTAGCATGATCTTTAAATGTTAAAAAAGGGTATATAAAATATGTTTAACAGTTACAACTTGTAAACATAATCCCACTTTAGATATGACAAAACACTGGCGTTTTGACTTTTGCTTATAACTTTTTTGGAATACAGGATATGATGTCACTGATAATAATGTTGAGGATGTAGCTTCATTGTATTAGAACCTGGCGAAATAGATTTCAGTGAAAAGGTAAGAAATTTTCCCACTTTGATAATTCAGCAGATTTCTGATTGTTCACCGGAGCCACAATTCGTCTGGCGAAACGCAGCGAAAGTTCTCCAGCAGCAAGGTAATTTACTGTGAAGTGTGTTGTTCGACTTTTAGTAAATAGGCGATGTTGCTGTGAATTGTCTTTTAAGCGAAAGCTCTTCAACTCTTAAGTAAATGTGCCCCTATGTCTTTATCCAAAAAGCATTGTTTGCTTAATCCCAGTAGTTTCTTTACATTGATAATTAAACCTGTGTTTTAAAATGGAATATCCATTTACCTGTAGCTAGATCTATAAATTTCAGTCATTGTAACCCACATTATGGGAAATGTATTAATTGTAGTGGGTCTTAACCTCACTTTCATATTACAGGCAGAAACCTATTGGTGTATGATAATAGTAATTGGGCAATTCTAATAGTCACCAAAGTAAATTACCTTTATACTTATGTATTAGGTTTTTTTGCTATTTGCTACAAATATTATTGATCAAATATGCTAAACTAAATTAGAACGATGTATTTTGTGTTATGAAAACATTTTTATAGATATTTCTCTTTTGAGGCCTGGTAAACATGAATAATAATGTGAGACAGCTATTAAACAGTTGCTCATCTTCAGATTCCAGATTCCGGGGTGACAGACTAATTAACAGAGTTTGCAACCCTAATCAAGTTTGGGCAGAGAAAACCGGCATGATGTTCTGCTTGAGGATAGGTTTTAATGCTTCTTAATGTTTTGTTGCGAGTCTAAGAACCTAACTGTAATACAACGCTGCACATAAGTGATGAATAGGGATGTAGCGAACTGTTCGCCGGCGAACTAGTTCGCGCGAACTTCGACTGTTCGCGTCCGCCGCAAGTTCGCGAACGTCGCGCGACGTTCGCCAATATGCGTTCGCGTCAAAATCGGTCGCCCATTCGACCATTCGATCGCTAAAATCGAACGATTTTCGTTCGATTCGAACGAAAATCGTTCGATCGAACGATTAAAATCCTTCGATCGTTCGAATCGAACGATTTTCGGATGATCGAAGTTCGCGAACAGTTCGCGAACAGTTCGCAAATTTTGCCGGTGTTCGCGAACGGCGTTCGCGAACACATCGGCGGCGGTTCGCTACATCCCTAGTGATGAACAGAAAAACAAATGGTGGATGTGATTCATCAATCTCCATAATAGGTTGCCATGGCGTTCTAGCCAGTACGCTCATTCACATGATTTAACCAGTTATAGTGCTTGATTAATCACTCCCAGGGAATAAACGCAAGAACTGTTTTTTTTTGTGCATTTGCCTTTGTGTCCATAGGTAATTTTGCAATGCTACTGATGTTTCCTAATTACTAGATTTGGAAGCAATTTACCGAGTTGTGCACAGATATAATGATAGTTTTCCTGTAAATTATGATGTGCAGAAAGGCTTGGCACTCATTAAATAAGGCAATAACTGTGCCAGGTACTGTATCATTTAAGTTATTGATAAATAAAATAAAGGTCTCTGATATATTCTAAGATCACTTAGAGATGCTGCTCACTGAGTGGCTGCTTACTATCTGGAGTTACAAAAAACAGATGATGACTTTATATTGTAATACAAAACTTTCAAGCAGAACATTTTATTCAAGGTGGGATATAGCATTGTCTTATGGTGCTAAAAAGTGTATAATATTTTGCCAGTATTTAATGTAATGCAGGGTGGGGTGCATTGTCTTATGGTGCTAAAAAGTGTATAATATTTTGCCAGTATTTAATGTAATGCAGGGTGGGGTGCATAGTACAAAAGACAGGAACAAACCACCATGTTTTTTGCTTTTTTGCACCAACATGGAGTGCAAAGACCTGCATTTAACCCAAGAATACAGGGCTGTCTGCATTTGTCAGTGTAATTTTCATGAGAGATGGGCAGGGGAAGGTATGTAGGCATCTCCTTTTCTGGCCACTATGACAGGGCTGCCTTGTGCTTGCCATCACTGTGTGCTGCACCTCATGCAAGGGCAATAGTTAAAGGGTCCCATGGGGCATATATTAGACTCTATGGTGCTGACACTAAAGTACTAGCATGTCAACAATGTAGATTCTATGTGTAAAGGCTCTAGTTCCCCCTACAGGAAAAACCTGGAGCTTTGCAACTCGTGGTGCCAGTTGTGGTCACTGTGCCTTCAACAGAGGCAGTTTATTTTTTCTACTTGGAACTGCAGCATGTCACATAACCAAACTGTTATGTGTGTAATCTCAATTATACAGGGAATAAAGAAAACTCCTTATAACTGTCATGAGCGAAACGACCCCAAAATTAGCGAAACTGCATGAAAGAATTTGTCAAAATGTCATCAACTAACAGTGCTTTATTAGCAGGCTCATGCAGGCATTACACAACAGTAACTTTCACTTTTAAGCTGACAGGAAGTATGCACAGTATAAGTCTAAACACAGTGACATCTACAGGCCATTTGTATAAACAACACACTTGGCACAATGCTGTTCAGTCCTTCCTGTATCTTGTTCCAAATCAAGAACTGTTACACCTATGGATGCAGGGAAACCCTTGAGCTACTGCAACTTCCGAATGCAGTGCAGTTGCCCCGAAAGATTAGCACAAACATTAAACTTGAACATCACGTTCTGGTTGTGACGCTAGCTGGACTTACAACATTGCTTTTGATTTTTGCTAAGGGGCAAGCACAACTAATCAGCCACAACTGTTTGAGGTTCAACTTCCCCTGGTGACCACAACAAACCTGGTATTCTGGGGAAATGCTCAATCTTGGTTACAATCATTGAACTTGCGGTTCTAAATGACCCCTAATGTGTAGTTTTTTAATGAAAAATATAAATAGAACAGAGTAGTAATATCCCCTGTCTGTCTGAGCTAGAGTTAACTTAAAGTGGAACTCTACAAAAACATACAGTAACAGTGTTTTAGTCCCACCTTCCCTGCCAGGATTTCAAATGATGCAGAAAGAGAAGAACTGTTAAACAGCTGGATTTCAGCATAGAAAATGGCATTTATTTATACTTTTTGAAGAAACAGATACAGTGGGGCTCATTTATCAACACTGGGCAGATTTGTCCATGGGCAGTTACCTATAGCAACCAATCAGTGATTAGCTTTTTGAAGCCAGCTGCAAGTAGAACAATGAATGCAGCAATCTGATTGGTTGTTATGAGTTACGGCCTCAAATTTTGGCTGGAAGCTGCAGTTCCCCTTTAATATACAGAGAGTTATAATATAGTTGGTATTATGTAGACCTGGAGGCATCAAACGCACAACTGGGTTGCAAATTTAAGTGGATACCCAGGGCTGTATTACTGTAGTCACCAGACCTTACAGCGTTCCCGATGTATGTATGTAACATCGAAAGCACCTACATCACTTCCTGCTTGCAATTCTTTATATGGTAAGTGTTCCACGGTAGCTGGGGGGGATTTATGTTTCTTTTAAAAAAGTATTCAATTATATAGGCATCTAAGGGCCGCCCCACAAATGCAGCTGCCCTAGGCACAGGTAAATACAAAAAAAGGACGATAACGGGTGCAAATGATCTAAATTTGAGCAGAGGATTACCAATAATTACAATAAAATTCATCAATGGGCAATTCCACTTAAGTTGCGGGCTGCCAGCAATATTTGTTTCACTGCAAAAAGCAATTTCTCATTTCATATGCATGAAGCACGAAACCTCCCGAAGTGCACTGCCGTCTGGAACTCTTGTGCATGTGCATGTTTACGTCCACTGGTGAAAAACCTGATCTCACTTATTTTTGGACATGGAAGTGTTTATACTTGTCAGACACCATCCCAAAATTCCCAGGGAGATTTAATTGCAGAACTACACCTTACTTCAAAGAAACATGGATCCCATTATCGTTACTTTAGGGGGACAAGCACAATTGTGGCATGAGATGTGTTATGATGAGCCTTTTAATCCTTGAAATTTAAATAAATGTTGAATGGTACACAACATGGGCCTGCTCCCCTATTCACGTAGGGGCAGATTTACTAAGGGTCAAAGTGAATTGGCGAATTAAAAAACTTCGAATTTCAAAGTATTTTTTGGGTACTTCAACAATCGAATAGGCCAAATTCGACTTAAGTCGGCTAAATTTTAAAAAGTCAAAGGATTTTTTTTTGAAAATCGATCGACTCGAGCGATTTCACCGAATGGTCGAACAATTTTACCTCGACCGAAAACGGCCAAAAAATTTAAAAAGAAAATTTCAACTATCGAATTTGGCCTATTCTATGGTCGAATTTCAAAGTTTTTGAAATTTGACCCTTGATAAATCTGCCCCTAAGTGTAGTTATGACTGTAGTGCAATGAGTTGGAGGACATCAGATTGGACATATGGGGGCTCATTTACTAAGGGTCTAAGTGAAATTTCGAATTCAGAAACTTCGCATTTCGAAGTAATTTTTTGGGTACTTCGACCATCGAATAGGCCAAATTCGACTTTGATTCTAATTGAAAATACTTCGAATTTTCGACCATTCAAAAATCAAAGTACTGTCTCTTTAAAAAAACTTCGACTTCGACATTTCGCCACCTTAAACCTGCCGAATTGCTATGTTAGCCTATGGGGACCTCCTAGAACCTATAGCCAACATAAGTTTTTAGAAGTCAACATTTTTTTTTGTAAAATAGTTTAATTCATCGATTCAATTCGATTCGACGATTTAATTGATCAATCCAACGATTTTACTTTGATCGAATATTCCCATATTCGATCAAAAAAAATTTGACTTCGACTTTGAAAATTCGAACTACTACAATTCGATGGTCGAATTTCACTTTGAAATTCGACCCTTAGTAAATAGTAAATGTGCCCCTTACAGAATTGCAACACTTTGCTTAGTTTTCGAAATTGTCACTTTTGTCAAAGAAATGTATTTCTCTCCTTCAAAAAATATGCCCATGTATATTTGCTGTTATTGCGTAATAATGCCATGATAATCATTTTAAGAATATGAAGGTTACAGGCGCAACACTTCTCCAAAAAGCAGCATACTTTCTTTGAAGCTATATTGATAATTATTGATATATATTGATCATTTTTATATCTGTATTTTATAAAGTCTACAACGTTTCATGTGATTGGCTTGGTCCACATGCCATACCATTTTCTCCTTAAGAAATTATTTTTGACAGAGCAATACTGTACAGCATATTTAGAAACAATATCAGGACAACTTAGATTATCTTGTTTATCCACACTTGGTTCTAATTAGCTTCTTAATTAATATGGAGGCAGTAAAGGTATATTTTTCCCACATGGCTTCTTCATGTTGGCTTACTTTTTTGTTAACGACAAAGTAAAATCTATTATATTTTGTCATGTGAGATTACAGTAGATAAATCTAACTTGAGGACTTGGTGAGGATGATTGTTAGTTATTTCCTAATAAGAGGGTGAACTTCATTTAATTTTGTGTTTATAAAGGAACTGTGGTTTACCCCAACATAGTCTATATTTCTTCTCCGTACCTTAAGTCTTCTAGAAAATCATTTAAATATGAATTCAACCCAATAGGATTGTTTTGTGTCCAATAAGGATTAATAATATTTAGTTTTGATCAAGTACAAGGTACTGTTTTATTATTACAGGGAAAAGGGAAATCATTTAAACATTTTGAATTATTTGATTAAAATGGAGTCTATGCTGTAATACGGAGATTCCTGGATAATGGGTTTCCGGATAACAGATCCCATACCTGTAAGATGATTTTACAATATTTGGTACTTTAGCTCTTATATAACTTATCCCTAACAATATTCTGCTTTTCAGGAGTTAGGGTGCAGTAAAATGGGTAAAAAGTTCTTGGTATAAAAAAAAAAGAAATGTCTCTAGTAAAAGTACTGATACACTGAATAATAATAAGCCACTTTGAATAAAACTATATTAATCATTATGCTATGAAACTGTCTTACCAGATTTCCTCTAATAACTCTGCTTAGAATAAACATGGATGCATTTCCTACAACATAAAAAGACCATAGAATTTTCTGTTGAAAAAACACTAACCACAATTCATAACTGCTGATTGTTACAACACTCCTTTTATTTTAACACTGTACACGAACAGGAAAAACACTTGAGCTCTATGGTTCGGTGCTTACTAAAATCTATTTATATGCAAATATACTATCCATTACTACTACTATGAGAAGAAATTTAGGCATAGCAGAGGAAATAAATTATCAATAGAAGTCATTATTGAATTCTTTTTCATAACATAAGAGCTCATTTGTGAGGTGTTTATTTTAGTTCAATGGGAAGCTGGATAATCTCGGGCACTACGATTCTTGCCAACCCATTCAGATTTTAAATGCATGTATGTTTTTGTAGAAATAGGCTAATTATTAAACGACACGATCCTTGCTGATGAATAGTTTATTAACCTTAGAATGGTACCTCAGCTGTGAATGCAGTAATGCACATATAGGTTGGCTGAATGTAAGAATTTAGGCTTTTCCAGCTAACAGTTTGCTGAAAATGTTAAACACAAGTATAATTACTATAGATAAAAAAAAAAAAAGCTATAAAAAAGGTTGTACATTTTGGAGTCATGTGGTTATTACTAAGTTTTTTTTGTGCTTGTTATTTTCCCAAGTAGATTATAGGGATTTTGTCATGGGAAAACATGTTTTTTACAAAATGCATCAATTAATAGCACTCCTCCAGAAGAATTCTGCACTGAAATCCATTTTTCAACAGATCTACCATATATACTTGAGTATAAGCCGTCCCGAGTATAAGCCGAGATACCTAATTTTACCTCCAAAAACTGGGAAAGCTTATTGACTCGAGTATAAGCCGAGGGTGAGAAATGCAGCAGCTTCTGGTAAGTTTCAATCAAAATATTGAGGGTTTCTGCTCCCATTGACCATTCTTGGACGCCGGCGAATTTTCTTGGAGACTATTCTTAGATGCCGGCAACCGTTTTTGCGCTTGACCCGAGTATAAGCCGAGGTAGAGTTTTTCAACATATTTTGGGGGCTGAAAAACTCGGCTTATACTCGAGTATACGGTATTTAATTTTGAAATCTGACATGAGGCTAGACATGTTCTTAGTTTCCCTAACAATCAACATAACAATGGGAACAGGATAATAGCTCCCTCCAAAATGTATTCCAGGACAGTGAAAAAATAATTTATTTGTGCAACAAGTGAAGCAACGTTTCGGGCATAACCAGCTCTTTTAGCCCTGAATAAAGGGCTGGTTATGCCCGAAACGTTGCTTCACTTGTCGCACAAATAAATTATTTTTTCACTGAACCGGAGTGCTGCTGGAATACATTTTGGAGATTGGATTTGACCTGGGCATACAGAGTCACAGTCGGACCCGACGCTGCAAAGAGAGGTGAGAATGATTGTGTAGCACTACTTTCTATGAAGGATAATAGGTACCTGACATCTGCATTGCTACAAATGCTCCCATGACCCACCTAGTGGTAGATATGAGAACAGCACTCAATAGTAAAAATCCAAGTCTGGCTAACCCAAGTCTGACTAACCCAAGTCGTGACTCATTCAGTTACATTGAGTAGGAGAAACAATAGCTTATTTGAAAGCAGGTCCATTGTGAAGTGCTGGCTAGTGATGGGCAAATAAATTCACCAGGCATGGATTAGCATCAAAATTCGACGTTTCGCCTCCCACAAATAAATTTGAAAAATCTGCTGCTACAAAAAAAAATTGTTACGCATAAAAATTGTCACGCGCATAAAAATTGTTGTGCATCAAAATTATTCGAGCGCCCATTGACTTTAATGCATTTGGACAAAATAGTCACGCATATAAAATTTGTCACAAGCGTCAAAATTATTTTGATACCCATTGACTTTAATGCGTTTCATAAATTTTTGAAATGGGACAGATTTGCCCATCACTAGTACTGGCTCTTTCTGAAAGTACATGACAAGGCACAATTTCCTGAGACGACTGCCTACACACCAATATTACAACTAAATATACATTTATTGGTTCAAAAATAACATTTTAAATGGTAGAAAGAATTACTTGCTATGTGCACAGTGTAATTTATCAATAAAAACTATACCATCAAAATCATGACAGAATACCTTTAATAATATAATTAAAATATATTAGTAAGGGAGATATTTCATTAAAAAAGTATTACAGTTAGTAGGGACATTAATAACTTCTTTAAGCTCCCATAGGTGCTATAGAATCCTCTGCTGTGGGAGAACAAAGGGATGTTCAGAATATCTGAGGTGAACTGACCTTGGTACCTACTGTGTAACTATTATGTTATTGCTGATAGAAAGTGTTGTATACTTAAATACATAATGTTAACGTGAGCAGCATTAGGACCGTCCCCATCCCCATGAACCCCGCCTACTTACCCTCATCCCTAATGCCAAAAAAGTGACACTGTTTACATCTTCAGCTAGAATTAAAATGACTTGAGAAATAATTATAAGAAATAAACACATTAAATTAAATACCATTTCTTTATTAAGTCCCCTATGTGAACTATAAAAAATACCTCACTTCATGTCCATCTTCACTAATATCAACTACAATTAATGAGCACACATTGGGCTTATTAAGGACATGGCACATCTCCGCTGGTCTAGTAATGAGTCTACAATTAGGTATTATTCTAGTTCATTTTGAATAATGAAACCATACTGTGGTTGCTTTGGGCTACTGACCTAGGGGCACATTTCTCCATACTCCAATACACAGAAACCCAGATACTATTAGAGAATATTGTAGGTTCTAACCTTTCTACCATAACACATTCTCTAAGCAATTAACCTTTTAAAGCAATAGATACGAGTTGCTGCACTCAAGGCGCATTCATTTCCAGAAAATATTCATATAAGAAGGAATGTGCTTGCTGAAATATTTGAGCACTCACACTGTGATACATAAATAGGCCATTACTACCATATATGTTCCTTATAAAGACACAATGTGAACAGCTGTGATTGGTGAAATGATTTTTATTAAGCAGCTTTATTTATATAAATTTCTTTTTACATATGGGCCATTTTATATGATATTTTAAAAGAGACCTGCAATATCAACAGGTATAGTTTCCAAACTACTGTGAGATCTAAAGGAAGTCCCAAGGTTATTTGGAAGGGGGGGGGTGAATAACTCAAAAAGAAATAGTTTGCAAACAAAGAAGGTTAAAATCCTTTTAAAAAAAAACCTTTTAAAATCAAATGAATATGTGGAATCATAAGCCATTTGATTTAATGCATGTGTCTTGGTTGTAATTAGTCCAAATATACACATGCACTGTTAATGTAACGATTCAACAAGGACCTTGGTTTGAAATATTTTATTTGGTTTTCACAATAAACCATAAAAATCAATATGATAACAAATAGTATGCAGAATAAGAAGCTTAATACAGTGACATATTATACAGAATGTATAATTTACAACAACAAGGACCTTGGCTAATACAGTATGTCTGGCAAAAGTGTCCTGAAAGTTTTGCTTCCATAAATTGTGGAAGAAAAGTTAAATTTATAAACCAACACATCATGATTATCCATACAACATCACATTAGACAACAAGTGCACTGCCTAACTATCCACTTGCCTATAATATCTCCCATGACTGGACAGTTTCATATGCACACATTAATATATAGGGTTAAACTAAACTAACAATGGTAGGCTTTGTAATGCAAAAAATGAGATGCGCTTAAATTGCTTTCTTATTGTGTTTCAGAGTTGCATACTGTAATTTTCCCATAAGGTTGTGCCATTACCGTGTGATTTAATGCATTCATTGTACATGCTTCTCGTTCTCTTTTAGCCTCTCTTTGCCTTAGATCATCAGCAATGTGCTTATTTGTACCTAGGCTGAACATGTAATTTTGATTTACACAGAGAACATAGTCTGAAATCAAGTTTTATGTTACTACCTTTCAAATATTGCTTCATTCCCATTTATATTAAATACAACTGTCTCACTGAGCTCTATGAACTATTTTGAAAAGGAACAATGATCTGGAAAAATGTGTTTGAAGTGAAACAAGGTTCACTATACCCCCTTTTACAGAGAAATACATGGGGGCAAATTCACTAAGAATCGAAGTTGCGCCAGGCGCAACTTCGCCGCACTTTGCCAGGCGTAGTTTCGCCAGGGCTCTGCAAATTCACTAAAATCCGAAGTTGCGCACAGGGGTAGCGTAAGGTTGCGAAGTTGCGCTAGCGTTGATTCGCTATATAAAGCGAAGTTACGCTAGCGAAGGCTAATTTGCATACGGCGCGAAATTCAAATTTCAATGGAGGAACACGTATCTGCACTACAAATGCCTAGAAAACCTTCAAATCTGCAAATAAAAATGTTATTTTGCCCTACACATGTGCCCACTGTCTAGGTAAGTTGCCATGAGTCAGGAAATGTAGGGGGGAGGAAGGGGAGCCCCAAAAAATTTTTGATCTTTTTCAGCCTATCAGCCATCATGTATAAAACACGCCATCGTTTTTTTGGGACTTAGAAAAAAAATTGACTTTTTTTTAAACAATCCCTATCTACTCTATTGCGCTTCGCCAGGTCTGAGGTGACGAAGGAAGTCTAGCGTAAAAGGTAGCGTTCAGTACACTGCGCAAGTTAGTGAATTTGCGTAGTTTCGTCGCTAGCGAAACTTCGCCTGGCGTAAGGTTGCGAAGTAACACTAGCGAAACTACGTCAGCGTTCGTTAGTGAATTTGCGCAGTAGCGAAAATGACAAACGCTAGCGAATTAACTCTAGCGTTTGGCGCTTCGCATCTTAGTGAAGGTCTTAACCAGACATTTTTTTGATCTTCTCAATGTATGTACTGCATTTTAATTCATAGAAACCAATTTAAGTGGAAAACATGTTTCATAAGGACATGGATGACACTGAGTCTCATTTATGAAACAATAAAGTGACTCAGAAAGCATCTACAGTCCTTTTCCATAAAGTGTCAAACATCAGTGTCTGTGTTTTAGATAAGACTGCATTTCAACAGAACGCCAAGGGGCACATTAACTATGGGTCGAATAATTAATTAATTAACCCTCAATATTCGACCATCGAAGTTAAATCCTTCGACTTCGAATATCGAAGTCCAAGGATTTACCGCAATTCGTTCGATCGAACGATCAAAGGAAAAATCGTTTGATCGAACGATTCGAAGGATTTTAATCCATCAATCAAATGATATTCCTTCGATCAGAAATTGCTAGGAAAGCCTATTGGGACCTTCCCCATAGGCTAACATTGGTGCTAGGTAGGTTTTAGGTGGCAAAGTCGGTGGTCAAAGTTTTTTTTAAAGAGACAGTACTTTGACTATCGAATGGTTGAATAGTCGAACGATTTTTAGTTCGAAAAGTTCATTTGGAAGTCGAAGTCGAAGGTCGAAGTAGCCAATTCGATGGTCGAAGTAGCCAACAAAATACTTCGAAATTCGAAGTATTTTTTATTCTAATCCTTCACTCGAACTTAGTAAATGTGCCCCTTGCAAATGTCATTTAAAAGTGCAGAAAGTTCATTACAGACTAACCTCCTTTTTTCCCCCTTCTTGTATTTTTTTAATTGAATATCTGAATTTTGGGTATTAGCTAGATATAGTAGCCAGGCTTCTAAAATAATTAAAATCCAAATGTGTTTTAAATGTTTAGAACAGGCAGTATGTAAGTGAAATACTTCATACGAGTACATTGTTTTACTACTATGATATGAAGACCATCTACTCATAGGCTGTGATAAGCCTATGTCTATGAGTATGCTTATAAACCTATAAATAAGTGCCCCATCAGGCACAAATCCCGTAAGGCTATGTATGTTTTAATAAATACTTTTTAACTTTCTAATTATTATTATTTCTACTACTGTTTTCCCTTCCTAGTAGATTTTCTGATTATTATTGTCATCCCATAGAATGGGGTATATGTAGTGAGACCACATGCTATTGAACTGAAATTTACCTTTGGAGCAAACTTTTGTAGACACCATTTAAAGTTATTGATCTGATACATTGTTTTACTCTCAAACTCTAATCATTTGTTGTTGAGCTTTAAGGATGAATACATTCCCTATAAAGAAATAATTTTCAAGAAAACTACTACAGGTATGGGATCCCTTATGCGGAAACCCGTTAACCAAAAAGCTCAAGGGTCTATAGATAAACCCCTGCACACACACATTCTCTAAATCCAGTTACAACTTGATGGTATTTAGATTCTGTTTTAAAATAATTCCTGGGTCTGCTGTACACTGCTGTACACTGTACAAGACCGGTAGTGTTTATTCACAATACAGAATTCATTTAACGCCTTCAGTCATCTGTATTTTTAAAATGTAACCTGTTAACTTAAATAAATATTGCTATTTACAAATAGATAAAATAGATGAAGATTCTATAAAAATAATTGATAGACACAATTTTTACAGTATAAGAATATATTCAGATGCTAGTATGTTATTGTAATTTTGGTTTATCATATTAATATTTTACTTTAAAACTCATATGGCCCAGTCGATGATGATGTAAATATTAAATAACAAATGAAGAAGAACAAATTAATTGAAGGACAATTTTAATCATACATGGCACAGAATTCATTAAACAGCTAATGTTAAATTAAAGATCTTTTATTACGGAAGCAGATTTCATATTATTTGATTAGTGTTCTTACTAGTGACATTTAAATAATATATTCAAAATTCAGCTTTGAACACTCAGACAGGTTAACTGTTAACTAGTAGTGCACCTAATGCAATAAAATACATCAAAGAATCCACAAAAATTTGGATAGATGTGCTACACCTAACATTTTTCTCTTTTGTTACCAGTCCAAGGACTCTACAGCAATCTACCAGAAAGAAATTGTTCCTGCAAAGAGGATCCTTAAAGTAAATTTTCTTTTCTTTTATAGTGATGATCTCGTAAGTTCAGTAGATGGAGACAATATTAGAAGCACAGGTATGGGATGGGAAACCTGTTATCCGGAAAGTGCTGAATTACAGAAAGGCCATCTCCCATTGACTCAATTTTATTCAAATAATCTACTTTTTTTTCCTTTTTCTCTGTAATAATAAAACTGTACCTTGTACTTGATCCAAACTAAAGTATTAGTAATCCTTATTGGAAGCAACACCAGCCTATTCGGTTCATTTAATGTTTATATAATTTTATAGTAGACTTATGATATAAAGATCCACATTTTGTAAAGACCAGTTATCCAGAAATCCCCAGGTCCCAAGCATTCTATAAACAGGTCATACACCTGTATAGCTCATTACTGTTATAGAGCTGCTAAACATCTAGGTGGTAGGGTTCAGTACAAAAAATAATACAGCTATATTCTTTTTTAGACTTTCTCGTTGCATGATAGGTAAGAGAATAACAGTTAAAGCAGCACCAGGCAAAAACATAGGATTCATTTAAGGGATTCTGTCATTTCATTTTCAATTCAAATTACACTGTTTACACTGCAAATAATTCACTCTACTACAGGTATAGGATCCCTTATCCGGAAACCCGATATCCAGAAAGCTCCGAATTATGGAATGGCTGTCTCCCATAGACTCCATTTTATCCAAATATTCCAAATGTTAAATTAAAGATCTTTTATTACGGAAGCAGATTTCATATTATTTGATTAGTGTTCTTACTAGTGACATTTAAATAATATATTCAAAATTCAGCTTTGAACACTCAGACAGGTTAACTGTTAACTAGTAGTGCACCTAATGCAATAAAATACATCAAAGAATCCACAAAAATTTGGATAGATGTGCTACACCTAACATTTTTCTCTTTTGTTACCAGTCCAAGGACTCTACAGCAATCTACCAGAAAGAAATTGTTCCTGCAAAGAGGATCCTTAAAGTAAATTTTCTTTTCTTTTATAGTGATGATCTCGTAAGTTCAGTAGATGGAGACAATATTAGAAGCACAGGTATGGGATGGGAAACCTGTTATCCGGAAAGTGCTGAATTACAGAAAGGCCATCTCCCATTGACTCAATTTTATTCAAATAATCTACTTTTTTTTCCTTTTTCTCTGTAATAATAAAACTGTACCTTGTACTTGATCCAAACTAAAGTATTAGTAATCCTTATTGGAAGCAACACCAGCCTATTCGGTTCATTTAATGTTTATATAATTTTATAGTAGACTTATGATATAAAGATCCACATTTTGTAAAGACCAGTTATCCAGAAATCCCCAGGTCCCAAGCATTCTATAAACAGGTCATACACCTGTATAGCTCATTACTGTTATAGAGCTGCTATACATCTAGGTGGTAGGGTTCAGTACAAAAAATAATACAGCTATATTCTTTTTTAGACTTTCTCGTTGCATGATAGGTAAGAGAATAACAGTTAAAGCAGCACCAGGCAAAAACATAGGATTCATTTAAGGGATTCTGTCATTTCATTTTCAATTCAAATTACACTGTTTACACTGCAAATAATTCACTCTACTACAGGTATAGGATCCCTTATCCGGAAACCCGATATCCAGAAAGCTCCGAATTATGGAATGGCTGTCTCCCATAGACTCCATTTTATCCAAATATTCCAAATTTTTAAAAATGATTTCCTTTTTCTCTGTAATAATAAAACAGTAGCTTATACTTGATCCCAACTAAGATGTAATTAATCCTTATTGGAAGCAAAACCAGCCTATTGGATTTATTTAGTGTTTAAATGAATTTCTAGTAGACTTAAGGTATGAAGACCCAAATTATGGAAAGATCCGTTATCCGGAAAACCTCAGGTCCCGAGCATTCTGGATAACAGGTCCCATACCTGTATATAAAATTTATTTTGCTGTTTTTCCTTCTCAATGTAACTGGCAGGCAGCTGTGTCTTGTGTTAGGGAGCTGCTATCTGGTTACCTTCCCATTGTTATACTGTTAGGTGGCTGGGGGGGGGGGGTGGAGAGGGATGATATCACTCCAACTTGCAGTACAGCAGTAAAGAGTGACTGAAGTTTATCAGTCACATTACTGGGGGCAGCTGGGACAGGATACCTTTAATAATTTTCATTTGGAAGGACTGATCAATTAATGAGAACAACTTTTTCCTGGTAGTATTGTAAAGGTGGTAACAATAAAAGTCTATACCACTATAAAAGTAAAAAAGAAAATGTATATGAGGAAAAAGAGGAGAAAATGTAATGGAAAAAGAAAATTGTTCACTGCATACACTCCCCGTGCTCTTATTATAAATAAGGACTATTTAACAATTAGATGACACATAGGGAACTACGTTCTAGTCCAGTACACTAATGCATTTAATACACAGTATATATTTACAGCCTGTATCCCTACCCAGGGGGAGGAGGGTTAGGAAACTTGCCTCAGATGGCAGTGCCCCGCAGATTAACAGGACGGGAAAAAGACACATAGTACTGGAAATATAAATTATATGCAAGGTAACTCACTTCGAGCATTTATTAGTGCAAAATAATCACAGCAAACAGCATTAATGGCATTGTATCAGATTGTATTAAAATATACCACAAGGCAGTCATCTTATTTATTTTTTCAGTACTTATTATTATGTTATAGGACCCTATGCTGAGGGGCTCACATGGTGACACTTAATATTCAATTGTTGTTTGTTTAACTGGTGAAAAGACACTCCTGGTAACTTTAAGTGCCGTACTTTAGATTTTTAAATTCGAATTTCTGCACTTCTAGTGCATGCAGAGACTGCAATTGCACTTTTCTGCACTAGTGTTGCAGCCACCCTCGACTTGCCCCAACACTGTAAAGTTAAGCATAGAAGGGTGAGGGTGGCATTTTTCTGGCTGCCTTAGGGTGGCAGCAGGGGCTGAAATACTCCTGACCCTATCATCTAAAGACTGCATGTTGCTACAAATGCAGACCTATAGTAATTACTGGGTACTGATCACTAATAAGCACAAACTGACGGTTTCTTTAAAACTTTGAACAGAGTGATTTGCACAACTTAAAACTATTGTTTAAAACAAGAGCCCAAATTGCTGGGATTTTATTTGTGAAAGTTGTTGTGTGTAGCAATTCTAGCCATATGGCAACTCGGCAGAGGGTCATACATCTTTTAATTCTGGCAGTGAGTGAGGCTTGCTTTCCGAAGAAGAGATTTACTTTCAGTAAATGCGATTTACTTCCCAATAATTCAGTAGAATCTTCTTTAGAATTCCCATTGCAAGGTTCATAGTTCGTCAGAAAAATCTTCTACACACAGTATTGTTGACAAATGAGATTAAATAATAATTTAATTCTTCCATTTGATATACTGTTGCTTGTTAAATGTCAAAGAAAGTCATATGTGAATGACAGGCAATTCCATTTTCAACCAGCAAGAATCTCATGAAGACAGAAAGTATTTCACCAAATTAGAAAAAAAAAAAGGTTAAAGGAATTATTTCAAGTTAATTTTAAAAGAATGTGATCTGTGATGCATATCAATATAGTACGTATTAAAATAAGGTATTATGGTCCATGCAAAAATTCATTGAACCTTTGTATTTAAATTGATATGGTAAGAAATATGTGTAGAGTTGCATGTATAACTCAGAAAGGTCTTGCTTATTAATAATTAGAAACAAGCCCCAGTGGTGCAAGGTAATTTAGTAGATGGGTTTCTACAAGTTGTTGCAAAAAGAATAAAAGCAAACGTTATTGGCCATACAATGTCCTGCCTTTGCTATACAGAAACATGTAATTTCAGTATTGAAGTGATGAAAACTTTATTTTTTATATATACAGATGAAGCCACTTGGATTTGTGAGATAAATGCGTCATGACTCATGGTTAATTGAAGAAACTGCGTTATCTAAAGTCATCTTAACTCATTTAATGCATTTAACCTTTCCATTAGCATACCAAAGCACCATTGTGAACAATGGTGAATGCCTTAATTAGATGGGATGTTGTGACGCAGTTTTCTGTGTTAAATGAGATAAATGGGATATCTGTGTTTAGTTATTCTGTGTCAAACAGACAAACCAAAGTGGCTGCATCTGTAGCTGTTTTAAATCTAATATGATTTTAAAAATGACCATGAAAGCATAGTAAAAATAACAATTCTGCATATGTACATTTGTATTAGTCTGATTATAGGTAGTGCATGGTTTTGAAGAACCACTGTTTTCCATCACAACTCTGCATCATAAGTTCCACATACATTTCTTGCTCTACGATCCTGCATACTATTTCATTGGTCCCTTTCAGTGCAAGCTGTCTGTATATAAACATACTGTATGTAGGCCCTTTGCACTCAAAGGGACCATTGCAATAGTATGGAGGATGGTAGAGAAAGAGTTCTATGTGGAGCTTATGATGTGGAACTATAATGGAAAACAGTGGTTCTCAAACGCATAGTTTTTATACATTACATATCAAGCAGTGCAGGCTCATGTCATAGTGCACATAAATATAAATAAAGTAGTACATACAGTAGTCACAGCTATTCCTATATACACTTTATATATACAAGTAGGGATATACAACACAATCCCATATCCAGGCACTTGGTTGGGATGTCTATAATGCTGCATCTGCCCCAACATTAATCCTCAAAAGACATTATTGGTAGTCTCACAAAAATCCTTAATTTAGGCGCCAAAATGACATCATTAACCACTCATAAATACAAGTTTGCACCAATTGTATTTATGAGTGGTTAATGAAGTCATTTTGGCACCTTTTTTGAATGAGTTTGTGGGTATTTAAATGTTTGCCCTATCTTGCACTTTATCCTTGATAAAGGCTGGTCCACATTGAAAATGATATATATATATATATATATATATATATATATATATATATATATATATATATATATATATATATATATATATATATATATATATATATATGCTACTATGCCTAAACTAGTTTCTGGCATTGCTATTATTGTTTTATTAATTGTTTCCTCCTACCCCCTCTGGTACATGATCCTGCAGAATTAGCTAGAAAAGATACAAATGGCGGTAGTAAAGATTCAATGGTTTGCAAAAGCAAATTATCATATGGCGAATTACTCCAAAAAATAGCCTCCTTAATAGGAGCTTACATATCTCCCAGGTTCCTAACAGAGTCGTTCTGGGACTGCTCAGATGGATAATTAAAAAGGCAGCTCAAGCGAGAAGGGAGAGCTCCAGTCTGGGGGAAAGACACAGGAAAGCTGCCTGTGTGAGCTCATTGGGAGATTTTGAATCACTACAAGGTTGGGGCTTTGTATTCCTTCATTTTCTCTGTTTGGGAGACAGGTAGTAGGCCTACTCCTGGTTAGTTAGGAAAACTGACCTGTGTTGGTTAGAAGCCAATGAAGTGGCAAGGATTTTATTTTGTACTGTTTGTTTAGTTTATTTGTTGCAAGTAAAAAAAAACTGCCGGAAAGAAAGCTGGTCCCATCCTTGATAAAGGCCCCAATGAGGGCCGAAACTTTGGATACACAAGTTTTTCACATGATTTTGGAGTGCTGGTCCACATTGAAAATTATATATACTGTGTATATATATATATATATATATATATATATATATATATATATATATATATATATATATACTACTATGCCTAAACTAGTTTCTGGCATTGCTATTATTGTTTTATTAATTGTTTCCTCCTACCCCCTCTGGTACATGATCCTGCAGAATTAGCTAGAAAAGATACAAATGGCGGTAGTAAAGATTCAATGGTTTGCAAAAGCAAATTATCATATGGCAAATTACTCCAAAAAATAGCCTCCTTAATAGGAGCTTACATATCTCCCAGGTTCCTAACAGAGTCGTTCTGGGACTGCTCAGATGGATAATTAAAAAGGCAGCTCAAGCGAGAAGGGAGAGCTCCAGTCTGGGGGAAAGACACAGGAAAGCTGCCTGTGTGAGCTCACTGGGAGATTTTGAATCACTACAAGGTTGGGGCTTTGTATTCCTTCATTTTCTCTGTTTGGGAGACAGGTAGTAGGCCTACTCCTGGTTAGTTAGGAAAACTGACCTGTGTTGGTTAGAAGCCAATGAAGTGGCAAGGATTTTATTTTGTACTGTTTGTTTAGTTTATTTGTTGCAAGTAAAAAAAAACTGCCGGAAAGAAAGCAGTTTTTAAATGAGGGTTTTTATTATTTAGGGAGAAAGGAAATCCAAACCTGTGTGAAAAAGTAATTGCCCCCTGAACCTAATAACTGGTTGGGCCACCCTTAGCAGCAATAACTGCAATCAAGCGTTTGCGATAACTTGCAACGAGTCTTTTACAGCGCTCTGGAGGAATTTTGGCCAACTCATCTTTGCAGAATTGTTGTAATTCAGCTTTATTTGAGGGTTTTCTAGCATGAACCGCCTTTTTAAGGTCATGCCACAACATCTCAATAGGATTCAGGTCAGGACTTTGACTAGGCCACTCCAAAGTCTTCATTTTGTTTTTCTTCAGCCATTCAGAGGTGGATTTGCTGGTGTGTTTTGGGTCATTGTCCTGCTGCAGCACCCAAGATCGCTTCAGCTTGAGTTGACGAACAGATGGCCGGACATTCTCCTTCAGGATTATATGGTAGACAGTAGAATTCATGGTTCCATCTATCACAGCAAGTCTTCCAGGTCCTGAAGCAGCAAAACAACCCCAGACCATCACACTACCACCACCATATTTTACTGTTGGTATGATGTTCTTTTTCTGAAATGCTGTGTTACTTTTACGCCAGATGGGATGCGCACCTTCCAAAAAGTTCAACTTTTGTCTCGTCAGTCCACAAAGTATTTTCCCAAAAGTCTTGGCAATCATTGAGATGTTTTTTAGCAAAATTGAGACGAGACTTAATGTTCTTTTTGCTTAAAAGTGGTTTGCGCCTTGGAAATCTGCCATGCAGGCCGTTTTTGCCCAGTCTCTTTCTTATGGTGGAGTCGTGAACACTGACCTTAATTGAGGCAAATGAGGCCTGCAGTTCTTTAGAGATGTTGTCCTGGGGTCTTTTGTGGCCTCTCAGATGAGTTGTCTCTGCGCTCTTGGGGTAATTTTGGTCGGCCGGCCACTCCTGGGAAGGTTCACCACTGTTCCATGTTTTTGCCATTTGTGGATAATGGCTCTCACTGTGGTTCGCTGGAGTCCCAAAGCTTTAGAAATGGCTTTATAACCTTTACCAGACTGATAGATCTCAATTACTTTTGTTCTCATTTGTTCCTGAATTTCTTTGGATCTTGGCATGATGTCTAGCTTTTGAGGTGCTTTTGGTCTACTTCTCTGTGTCAGGTAGCTCCTATTTAAGTGATTTCTTGATTGAAACAGGTGTGGCAGTAATCAGGCCTGGGGGTGAGTACAGAAATTGAACTCAGGTGTGATAAACCACAGTTAAGTTATTTTTTAACAAGGGGGGCAATCACTTTTTCACACAGGCCCATGTAGATTTGGAGTTTTTTTTCTCCCTTAATAACGTAAACCTTCATTTAAAAACTGCATTTTGTGTTAAATTATGTTATCTTTGACTAATAGTTAACGGTTTTTGATATACAGTTTAGAAGTGCAACATAATCAAGTAAGTGGTGTCTTCTGAGGTAATGCAGTCATGCCCCTAGGATAACAAGATAATAAAGCAACTTCACAACACACAAAGGTACATTTTAAACTACAATTTGTACATAGTGTTCTGCAATGCCCATAAAGCTTCAATAAGGTTTAGAATTTCTATCTATATGTATGAGACATTACGCATCCTCTATAATACAGTATTTGATAAATTTCAAATTTTTTACAAAACAAATACAATATGCGGATATTTAACTGTAATATATGTTGACAGAATTTCCTGGTTTCCTTTTGAAATGTCATCTATACAACATGCAGTCCATGTTCATCAAATGCAATAAGCCTGGTACTAGCATGAAAACAATCTTGAATAAACAAAACAATGTAATTAATACATGGTGAAAATAGTACAATAGGAAGTTCAGGCAGTTGGGTGCCTAGAGGGTTTAACATACAGAAAAAATGGTCAAAATGAGAATAATATGACAATATTGGCTATTTTTGTTTACTATATTCAAATCTCCAAACTGTCTCGTTTTTCACAGGACAGTCATGATTTTGACAGCTCAGCCCGCAATCTCGGATTGTTACTGAAATGTCCCGAGTTTCTGTTTGATTTCCTGCACTAACGCTAGAAAAAGTTTCTAAAAATGTAATTAAACAAGAGGCTTTTTGACAAAGAGCCCAGAACACTCAACGCCTGCACTTAGATATATTTGTGGCAATTTAAGATAAGCAAAGATAAAATGTGTCTCTTTCTGATTTTCAAATGTTGGGAGATATAATTATATTGACAATCATATTGTGCCCATCTTTAATATTTTTTGGGCATATTGACCCTATACACAAATGTCTAAACCTAACCTAATTGTCAAAATTGGAGCAGCCAAAGCTCTCTGCAATTCAGAAAAAGAGCCCTGAAACCATTCAGCAATTCTGCAACAGGGTAAGAAGGTGCATTGCTCATGTTTTTGCACTTTGCACAATAATTGAGCCCTATGATCTATTTTTTAACAAATGTGGCATGAAGGTTATGAAAAATACTTTGACACAAAGATGCACATATATAATATACACTCACCTTGTAAAGTAAAAAAAACACAGATAAAGTAAACAGCAAGTGATTTCATTTTGTACAGATACTTGTAAGAACACCAATAATTAATTTTGTTGAGTAAGTCATAAAGTAAAGTGAATCTCATTTTTTAACTCAGTGGAGCTCTGTAGCAAGCCTTTGAGATTTGCTGTGCCTCATTACTTTTCATTTCAAAAGGGTTCCAAGTTTCAAAAGAATAATGAACGTAAAACAAACACTGGTTAATTACCATCACACTGTGCACATCTACAGGTCAAGTCACGGCGAGATGATGCTGAAGTTTTGCTAATATAAGAAAGAATATTTGCAACTCAAAAGTTTAGGACTCATTTACAGACACTAAGGGCATCTGTAGCTGTTAACACTGGCAAAGGTTTGTGCTGGACTTTGCAGTCTGGAAATATACTTTTGTAATAAGAATCGCTGTACGTTCATGTGTTGGTACTTCTTTGTTTCAGGTATAATGCTCATTGTTATGGGCTTTTTTTGAATAACTGTTCCACAATGTATACATTGGAGTCTATTTCATGCTTTTTTTCTGTGCAAAATACTTTGGGGTCTATGGGTGTTTTGTGGGCGCAAAACATTTTCAATTTCGTGTTGGTTTTTCAAAAATGCAATGAA
Organism: Xenopus laevis; assembly: GCF_017654675.1. NCBI lineage: Eukaryota > Metazoa > Chordata > Amphibia > Anura > Pipidae > Xenopus > Xenopus laevis. The sequence continues at coordinate 79,862,391 of NC_054371.1, read as the reverse complement.
AAAGAATTTCATTGCATGGTAGAAACTTTTGCTTATCTCTAATTATGTAGATGTACTCTTAAATTCTGTGTTAATACAATATAAGGTTTATAACATGTAGCTCTTCCATGACCCCGTGTTTAAATTATAAAACAAATGAATTTGTGCGGGAAAAGGATGTTAAAGTTCAGCAGAAAGTCAATACATATTCTCGTCATAACTATTCAGGAAGTGACTGGTAATGTAAGGTTAATGTATTTTGTCCTCTTTATTGGTTACACATGCAAAGATAGCATTAGACATTTTTAACATATGTGCCTGCACGACATATATGATTAATCTGAAGCAGGTGCTGACCTTGTTTCTAGCTAATGGATTCCAGTTACAATGTCAATTCAGGTATATGTAATTAACATTTGTATAACTTTAAACTACAAATTCTTCATTCTATCTGCTTATTAAAACCAAAACATAAGGCCTTATTAACGTAACCTTATAAAGCCATGCAAGAAACACAATGAAAATACTTGAAACTTTAAATAATGCTTCTACTAAGAACTACCTGTTTGTTGTACTGAGTCCAAACATAAATATACAGTATCTACATATACAATGTTTTTAACTTAAAAATGTGCACCTTTCCATTAATGATGTCAGGACAGTGCTTTATAATGACACACCCAATAAAGGAAAAGCAGACTGAATACATTCCAAAAATTGATAAATAAATCCAACCCAATGATTATTATATATGTCATAATATTTCAATCACATGTCACCAGGGAATATGCAGCTACTAAAAACTTGGGGGGGAAATTGAGGCTAGGATAACACAGTGGCGAAGGAATGAAGTCAGTGTTGACCACTTCCTGTTTTAAACCACAACCACTTTAAACCACACCATGTCTACAATAATGGTGATAGTACACCAAAAAAACAAAATGGTTGGTGCTCACTGTAGGGCTATCACTCATCACTCATATGTGAAAAATGTAAGTCATATTAAAATATACCCTTAAATTAACCTAATTCCTACTCCTCCCCTATGGTTAAACACTTTTGGGCCCCTAACTACAATTTCCAAATGCTAACAACTCCCCAGAGCAAACCCTACAGGCTCAAGTCCCACAGGAAGAGTATTATTATTATTAACATGTATTTATGGCACGCACAGGGAACACAGGGTAGGTAGAGTATGGCACACACAGGGAGCATAGGGCAGGCAGAGTATGGCACACACAGGGAGAATAGGCCAGGCACAGTATGGCACACACAGGGACCATAGGGCAGACAGAGTATGGCACACTCAGGGAGCATAATGCAGGCAGAGTGTGGCACACACAGGGAGCATAGGACAGACAGACTATGGCACATGCAAGGAGCATAGGGCAGGCAGTGTATGGCACACACAGGGTGCATAACAGAGTATGGCACACACAGGGAGCATAGGGCAGACAGAGTATGACACACACACAAGGAGCATAGGGCAGGCAGAGTATGGCACACACAGAGATCATAGGAAAGGCAGAGTATGGCACACACAGGGATCATAGGAAAGGCAGAGTATGGCACACACTGGTGCACATGGAAGGCAAAGAACATACAGGGAGCATAGAAAAAGCAGAACACATCAGAAGACAGGGAAAGCTATCAGGACCACTCTAAGATCTTCATACAGTGACAATGCTGGTGACCCTCCAGCAGTTTGTTGAAGTGTAAACAGGTGAACAATGTGGGCACTATCAGTCTGGGTAAGTGATGGGCGACTTTATTCGCCAGACGAGAATTCACTGTGAATTTGCACGTTTCACCGCCGGCGAATAAATTCGCTAATTTGTTGCGAAAATTTGCTGGTGAAAATTCACCGATGTCGAAAACATTTTGATGCCGGTACGGTGCTACCTAAACTGCTACCTAAAAAAAAGAAAACTAATTCTGGTAATCTGGCAGTAGATTTGTCAGAATGGAAGATGAATAGAAAAAGAAGCAAAATAAGCAACATAAAGAAAAACATTGAAGTCACTGTCTATTTTTGGTCAAGAGCCCCACCTTAACATCAGAGCTGACATATAATGAGGAGCTTTTACTCTTAACATGGGAATAAGAATATTATTATAGACCGTTACTTTATAATTAGAGAGTTCTTGAGTTATTTAGCCAGTTTATTATATGTCACTGGTTAACAGAAGCAAGAAAAAGAAAAGGGGATAATTCCGCTTTAAAATGGCTCTACTTTTAGCTTCACCGTAGCTCTGCATTTGCAATTTTTACCAATTTTGCTGGTAATCAGATTTTTTGTAAGGCCTTATTGTACTGTATAGATTGATGGCCTTCTGGAGGAATTGACTAGGCTGACTGGGCCAAGCAGTCAGAATAGGTTTAGTTAAATCTTAGAAGGAAGCAGACGCTGGGGAACAAAAAGAACAAACAATACTTAGCTCTTTATGTAGGTACAGTCAGAAGAGGCAAGTCTGATACTGGGAACAGGCATGACAGACCATGAAGGCAACGTCCAATTGCCAGACAGAGGTCAAAGAAGACAAGGTTTGGATAGAAATAGGTGTCTCACAACAAGAATCTATGAACAGGTAGAGCAGAACTGGGAACATGGTTAGTAGATGACTTTATAATGGGAAGCCTAATTAATGCAACCTGCCCTTGTAGTGCAGTGGGTCTGGGAAACTAAGGGGCAGATTCACTAAGGGTCGAATTTCGAAGTAAAAAATACTTCGAAATTCGACCCTCGAATTGAAATCCTTCGACTTCGAATATCGAAGTCGAAGGATTTAGCGCTAAACGTTCGTTCGATCGATCGAAGGATTTTTCGTTCGATCGAACGATTAAATCCTTCGAATCGAACGATTCGAAGGATTTTAATCCAACGATCGAAGGAAAATCCTTCGATCAAAAAAAGGTTAGCAAACCTATGGGGACCTTCCCCATAGGCTAACATTGACTTCGGTAGGTTTTATCTGCCGAAGTAGGGGGTCGAAGTTTTTTTTAAAGGGAAAGTACTTCGACTATCGAATGGTCGAATAGTCGAACGATTTTTCGTTCGAAACGTTCAAATCGAAGTCGAAGGTCGTAGTCAAAGGTCGAAGTACCCAAAAAATACTTCGAAATTCAAAGTATTTTTCATTCGAATCCTTCACTCGAGCTTAGTGAATGGGCCCCTAAGTGTTTGTGATTGGTTTGTCTATAGGTGAAAAATTATACAGCTGCTATATGTAGTTAACTGCATACCTGGATGAAACATCACCCTTTAAATGCACTCATATATTTAATTTTTATAGAATGGTTGAATTTAATGCCATGCTTTTATGAGCCAAAGGAATTTCTTTTTTTAGCGGCTTAAATATAATAGGCTGCCACTGGGTTGCTAAATGGCATAAGGTAAAAAATAGGACAAAATATTTTGATGGCTAATGCTTATGGTAGTAAATCAATTAGTTTATGGTCCTTCAGAAACTTTATGAGGCATACTAATTCTGATATTTCATTTTTATAGCAAATGGTGTAATGAAAAAAGAAGAGCTGTGTATGAGATGTTAATCAAATTTTGTGACAAACCATACAAGGAATAATACGTACAAGCTCAATGTAAAGCTATTCTCATTTTAATTACACAACTAATTTAATTGCATTCATCACATCTAAGCAATGTGATTATGCGACACCAAACATCACCAAAATATTAACTAGATACAGAAGGAAGAGACTACTGAAATAAATAAATAAAGGCAATGAAATAAACATGATTTATACATAACTGATGAATATGGATAATGAGTTGGACACGGCATGAACATTTCCTTCTGACAGAATGAAGCAGAAGAATTAATTTGAAAACATGTCTATAGTTCAACAGCAAAGTGAGACAAAGAACTTTCATCAGAAACATGGATGGAATTCAGAGGCCAGAGTCAGCAAATAGAAGCAGGTCTGTATAAGATAATACAACTTATTGACTTACTTAGGTTTACACAGCGTAAGCGCGAAAATCCAGTATCCAGACTGCTTTTGTTTTATGACTAGTAGTATTAAGAGTAAAAACTGAAACAAGTCTTAACAAGTTAACATGGCTAATGTATATTTGATTATTATCCACGGTGGGTGCATTCTGAGTGATCACTGAATAAAACCAGATGGGGTAATAATTTATAATCTTTTCCATCTGTGTGTTGAATGTTTATCGTAACTATAGGCTCATACAGATATGGAAAATCAAGATGGATTCATTGATTCTCTTCTGTGGTCAAAGCTATGATTTCATGAGTAATGCAATTGTGATGATCCCCCAGCACTTAAGCAAGCAAGGTAACAAGGACAAAGCAGCAATAATACAGCTGCAAAAATCCTTCTAATATGTATCATCCCTCAAAATAAGAAGTAATAGAATGGGTGCAGAGATGTTTTTTTTTACCAGGAGTACCAATCCAGGAACCCCCTAGTTCATCTGGGTGGGTTAACCCATAAAATTTTATGCGCACAACAATTTTGATGCAAAGGAATTTTTTTTGTTGCTGCAATTTTTTATTCGGCAAATTTTCGCCTCTTTTTCGCGAATTTGTTCTTGGCCAGCGAAATACAGAAATCCGCCGTGAATCCATGCCTGGCGAATGTATTAGCCCATCACTATTGCCAGTGTATAACTAGATAAATACAACAATTGAAAGTATAACAACCCTAGAACACATGGTAAGATAAAGGCAGTGTCGGCTTCTTGTATAATACCTCTGTCCTTTTTGTTGTAGGAAATTCATTAGCATTGGTTTGGGTAGGCTAATCCACCCAAGACATCATTAAAATCGGCCCATGTGAGCTTTAGCAAACTTCCAACATTTAGAAACCACCTCTTCCTGCCATATGTGTTTGAATCGTACAATTACTTCGATTTGTACGATTCAAATTCGATCGAAAATGGACCAATTTGATTGAAAACGGAACTATTCGGCCAAAAAAAACTTTGATTCAATTTTGGTTGGTCTTTTTCAATTTGTATTTCGAAGTTTTTCAAATTTGAAATTCGACCCTTGATAAATCTGCCCCATAGTATATAGTATTGATTGCTCTGTAACCTTCACTTTCCCCTGCCAATGTTTGCAATACAACACATAGCAGGACTTATAGAATGGCTTCATTAAACTCTTATTTTCAGTATGGTGAGTGATAAGTGACTTACAAACTGAATGTTAAAAAAAAACTCAAAACATGTATAGTCTTTTATCAACATTTTGGGGCAGATTTATCAAGGGTCGAATTGAAAATTCTAATTTTTAAATTCAAATTTTGAGTTTATTTTAGTGTAATTCGACTAGGGAATAGTCCAAATTCGATTTGAGTTTAAAAAAATATCATGTACTGTCCCTTTAGGAATTCAAATTCGAATATTCGCCATCTAAAACCTGCCAAATTGGTGTTTTAGCTTAGGAGGGACCTCCTACAATCAATTTGGAATAGTTTGGTGGACTTTTGAAAATAATTTTTTTTTTTTTTTTTTTAAAAACTCGAATAGAATTCAATTCAAATTCTATTCGTGTTTGCGGGTTGATTTAAAACACCCATAAACTCTAAATTCGACCCTTGATAAATATGCCCCTTTTTGTTTAATTTTAAAAAAAGTACTATATAAATCATGTATATATGCCTCTTGTACATAGCCGTACTTCCAGCCTTATATCAATTGAGGGGTCGGGAGTCCATATGACTTTTGAACCAGGCCGAAGGTCCAAATGCAATCAAACTGCAGAAAGGTTTATATCAAAAAAGATATATGTCCCAAGGCCTCTTAGAGTAAAAACAAATAATTTATTGATAATCACATTTAAAAAAATATTCGGTACATACTACCCCACATATCCCACCTTACGCGTTTCGCACCCTCCGGCGCTTAGTCGTAGGCGTGTCTGTCAGTAAGGAGTCGAGTACAGAATTTAAACCCAAGTGATCCCACCCCTTTTTTGTTTAAAACCAATCCAGGGTTGCAGGCAATTATCCCTGCTTTCTTTGTATTTGTTAACCCATAATACCTATACAGGGTGTATGTACTATTTCCCTTATATTATACATGATAGTCTAAACTTGTACATTGTATTCAGATTATTCGTTAACAACACAGTCCTTAAAATTAATTATTGCACAACATTATATTTTAGCAGTATATATATTTAACTTTCAAACCAATTAGTTAATCTCTAGCTTTGCACATAATTCATTATTGCCAAATTCATATAAATTGTATACACTGTCATCATTATGGCTACATTCCGTTAGTAAGTACTACTTCCAGCCTTGTCCAATGCAGTACAGATGCACATGCTAAAATAAGCATGTCTGGTATCTCTCATATAAACAACATTATTTTTGTACACTTAAAAATGAACCTTGAAATTAAATGTTTTTTCCAATAAAAATAAATAAACTGATATAATGAAATCTGGAGCACAGCAATGTCTAGAAGAACAAGACAGATCTAAAGTTCATAATCCTCTGCAGTGGATATATCTTGTAAACTAATTTATTAAAAATGATAATTATGGTAGCTTGGGATAAGAATATTAAATATCTTCATACCATATACATAACACATAAAACGAAGACAGGAGTTAGTGGTGAACTCCCACTATAATACTGTTAATCCTGGTCCAAAATTCCCTTTGTTGGTAGATTTTTCTTTCATTTCAAATGTCAGTTCATTTGTATACAGCATTAAGATGAAAAACCATAGCCTGTGGTGCAATTTGTAGAAAAGGTTTGCCTCCAGGCAAGCAAACCTCGTGTAACATATTGCAAGGGACAAATATATAAATATTATCTTGCAATCTAAATTACAATTTAAATAAGAATGCCTCTGCAATGGCATATTTTCCTTAAAGCAGAAGGAAAGGTTAAAACTAAGTAAGCCTTATCAGAAAGGTCAACCTAAATATACCAGTAAAGCCTCAAAGTAGTGCTGCTCTGAGTCCTCTGTCAAAAGAAACACTGCATTTTTTTCCTTCTATTGTGTACACATGGGCTTCTGTATCCGACTCCCTGCCTTCAGCTTAAACCTCCTTGCCCCGGGCGTGAGCATGCTCAGTTTGCGCCTCTTCCCCCCCTTCTCTGCTGTAATCTGAGCCCAGACCTATAAGCGAACAGGGAGAGACTCAGTCAAGAAGTGATGTCATACCATGCTAATACTGCAGCTGCTATCCTAAACAAACAGAGAGCTTCTACAGCTTTTTACTCAGGTATGGTAAAACATTCTACAGAATAAATATAGCATTCTAGCTTGCACTATTGCAGCTAATCTATTGGCAATAAAATACCTCCGTAGCTTCTCCTTTAATTGAATGTACAGGTATAGGATCCCTTATCCGGAAACCCGATATCCAGAAAGCTCCGAATTACGGAATGGCTGTCTCCCATAGACTCCATTTTATCCAAATAATCCAAATTTTTAAAAATGGTTTCCTTTTTCTCTGTAATAATAAAACTGTACCTTGTACTTGATCCCAACTAAGATATAATTAATCCTTATTGGAAGCAAAACCAGCCTATTGGGTTTATTTAATGTTTAAATTAATTTCTAGTAGACATAAGGCATGAAGACCCAAATTACGGAAAGATCCGTTATCCGGAAAACCCCAGGTCCCGAGCATTCTGGATAACAGGTCCCATACCTGTACTAGAAATGTGCTTATACCAGGGACTATAGGCATGCATGTTGTTTCTGGTCTGTTAATCCATGAAAACCAATGAGTTTCATGACTGGGAGCAGCTGGGAAATTGACAAAATGTCTAGCCCCATGTCAGATTTCAAAATGGAATATAAAAAAATCTGTTTGCTCTTTTGAGAATTGGATTTCAGTGCAGAATTCTGCTGGAGCACCACTATTAACTGATTCATTTTGAAAAATTTTTTTTCCCATGACAGTATCCCTTTAAGGACTCAACTTGCATCTTGTTAAGTTTAATTTGCTGATTGACTGAAACAAAATTTTGTACAGCGGATTTAGTAAAAATAAACAGAGGTTCTGGTGTGCTATGGGGCACAATTGAATTCACTTAACGATTGCATCCAACATGTGTGCAGTGCAAAATACCCTCTCAACATTTTAGTTGGACCATACGGTTCCTTGCACAGATAGCAGTCAGGAAATCAAGGATGCTGTGTACTTATACAAATTATGCTCAAAGAAACGCCTTTTTATGTATCAGTAATTACACGCAAGTCCAGCAGAAGTGCATTAATTTAAAAAAAATTGTCCAAAACCCTTATAATAACATAACAACTTTAAGTAGAATTTAATGGCCTGTTTGAAAAAAAACAAACGGTGATAGGATCCCTTTAACAAAAGAAGGGGTGTCATGCAGGCAGGATAGGGGTGAGGACTTACACACCATTCAATTGCTTACAGTTTATTTGGCGCAATGCAGTGTCCAAATGCAGATGTAACTAGCAAATGTACAATATAGGGCTCCCTTGCACCACATTAATATTAATTAATAGGTAACAAACACATTTCTACTTGTATTCATAAGCACAGAATAAATTTGCAAGCTCCTAAAAAAGTGTTTCACATGCCATAATCTACTTTTCCAGATGGATTTATGGTAGGCATTTAGGATCAAACATCCTAGAGCAAATTTATTTTGAAGTTCTTCCATTTTAAGCAATTTACATTCATTATAATTAGGAATGAACTGAATCCATCATTTTTGGATTTGGCTCAATACTGAATCTTGTTGGAAAATCCTGAACTGAATAGAGAATTGTCACATTCTGTCATCCAAAGTATGAAAGTATATGTAACTTGATTTGATTAGCTGAACATTAGCTGTATTTTATCCGTTTCTTTTGAATTGAAAAAAATGAATAAACTTAATTTTCTATAAATTTTGGATGGCTAGCTTATTTATTAAGAAACTTGAATTGCAATAACGTGATTGTTTAAAAATAGAGAAAAACTTTAATGCATGGAAAATCGCATTATTCCACTTGGTTTTAATAAATTGGTACTGTTTAAAAATCATAAAAAATAAAATAGCTTGAAAGATGATAATATCCACCCCCAATGACTAATATAGAAGCTTGCCAGGATTTGGTTGATGAATATTTTTATTTCATTCATCAGTTGATAAATCCCGAAAAATTTGAGACAAATGCTCCACTAATTATTCTGTCAAATAATGGATTTGGTTCATCCCTATTTCTAATCACATGTGTAGACATTTATATTTATCAAAAGAAGATATGAGATGAATGGATAGTTGCATTACTTTAAGGATAAATGGGCAAATGTAATATTGGTCGGTAACGGAAAAATCATTTAAAATGCATTTGCAATGTGAGCAATTTTGCCTTAGCGAACCCTTTGCCCCTCAGGCGACAGTAAGATGGCAAATACGAATGTTATAGTTTGTGCACAGTTTATGCGATAAAACTTCTTAATGAAACTGTTATGCAATAGAAAAAAAGCCTAATGAAGAATATTACACTGCAACATGCAACGTTTAGAATTTGTGTGCAAATTTGCTCTCTGCGAACGTCACGTCTCCCATAGACTCCATTTTATCCAAATAATCCAAATAATCCAAATCCAAATTTTTAAAAAACTATTTCCTTTTTCTCTGTAATAATAAAACAGTAGCTTGTAATTGATCCCAACTAAGATCTTAATCCTAAAATAATTAATCCTTATTGGAAGCAAAACCATCTTATTGGGTTTATTTAATGTTTAAATGAATTTCTAGTAGACTTAAGGCATGAAGATTCAAATTACAGAAAGATCCGTTATCCGGAAAACCCCAGGTCCCAAGCATTCTGGATAACAGGTCCCATACCTGTATCTTATAAATAAATGCTCATAAAATGTAAAAATATGATGGAACTAGTGATATGCGGAGTCTTCAAGTCATGGGCGGGTTTCGGTTCAGCGGTTCCTTCCACTCTCCCCGCCCGTGAACTAACATGTCCGGCCAGGGCCGGACTGGAAGTAAAAAGCAGCCCGGGCAAAAAAACTCAAAGCAGCCCATATGTAAACACACAGGTCTTGTAATCATCCACTCATACTATATATTGGAGTAAAACTGCAAACAATTATGTGCATAAAGAGCTGCTTTTCTCACTTAAGTGTAATTAATGTAAAATATGTTAAAGATTCTGCAGCCTTGTGCCTTTAATTGGTCACAGAACAACCCCTCACTGACTTCTAATATCCTTATCATTTACATTAGGGGGTACATTATCCCTTATAATACATAGTTAATAATAGTTCCCTGTATAACTCAGCCTGCATCCTTGTGCCTTTATATGGTCACAGAGCGGGAATACCATGTATAATACCCCCAGAACTAGACACATGAAACATAGAAAGTAATCCGTTAAGAATGTTTAAAAAATATTTTGCTGCAATTCTTAAGTAAGGAGTCAGAACAGAAAATAATCAACGCTAGTTAGGCAGCACCGCAAGATGGACTGTCCTTTAATTTGTTCCTATGGCTTCAAGTTTGAGTAGATATTCCCTTGGCTTTTACTCTGAGCCACCCTGAGGAGGCCATGGCATAGCTGCAGTTCCAGGTTTTGGCCTGCTTTGAATGTACTCGTGGCAATCCTGAAAACGAGTTCGGTCTCTGGTAGGGTACAGTATACATATACACATTGCGTATACAGTGGTCCTGTTTATCAGACAAGGGGTACAGACAGCCTCGGCTGCTTAGAAGGTTGGCACAACCGATGGCCTCCGTTTTACCAACATTGATACAGAATAAAACAGGGAACCGATTGCTTGCACCTGGACCTCATCTGCCTGTAGGGTAAAAAATGTATGAATTAATGGCTGGATTAAGAAAAGCCCAAATACTGCCTTAATCCTGCTCCACTTGCTGATAGATTTCAGGAATCATAAAAAATAAAATAGCTTGAAAGATGATAATATCCACCCCCAATGACTAATATAGAAGCTTGCCAGGATTTGGTTGATGAATATTTTTATTTCATTCATCAGTTGATAAATCCCGAAAAATTTGAGACAAATGCTCCACTAATTATTCTGTCAAATAATGGATTTGGTTCATCCCTATTTCTAATCACATGTGTAGACATTTATATTTATCAAAAGAAGATATGAGATGAATGGATAGTTGCATTACTTTAAGGATAAATGGGCAAATGTAATATTGGTCGGTAACGGAAAAATCATTTAAAATGCATTTGCAATGTGAGCAATTTTGCCTTAGCGAACCCTTTGCCCCTCAGGCGACAGTAAGATGGCAAATACGAATGTTATAGTTTGTGCACAGTTTATGCGATAAAACTTCTTAATGAAACTGTTATGCAATAGAAAAAAAGCCTAATGAAGAATATTACACTGCAACATGCAACGTTTAGAATTTGTGTGCAAATTTGCTCTCTGCGAACGTCACGTCTCCCATAGACTCCATTTTATCCAAATAATCCAAATAATCCAAATCCAAATTTTTAAAAAACTATTTCCTTTTTCTCTGTAATAATAAAACAGTAGCTTGTAATTGATCCCAACTAAGATCTTAATCCTAAAATAATTAATCCTTATTGGAAGCAAAACCATCTTATTGGGTTTATTTAATGTTTAAATGAATTTCTAGTAGACTTAAGGCATGAAGATTCAAATTACAGAAAGATCCGTTATCCGGAAAACCCCAGGTCCCAAGCATTCTGGATAACAGGTCCCATACCTGTATCTTATAAATAAATGCTCATAAAATGTAAAAATATGATGGAACTAGTGATATGCGGAGTCTTCAAGTCATGGGCGGGTTTCGGTTCAGCGGTTCCTTCCACTCTCCCCGCCCGTGAACTAACATGTCCGGCCAGGGCCGGACTGGAAGTAAAAAGCAGCCCGGGCAAAAAAACTCAAAGCAGCCCATATGTAAACACACAGGTCTTGTAATCATCCACTCATACTATATATTGGAGTAAAACTGCAAACAATTATGTGCATAAAGAGCTGCTTTTCTCACTTAAGTGTAATTAATGTAAAATATGTTAAAGATTCTGCAGCCTTGTGCCTTTAATTGGTCACAGAACAACCCCTCACTGACTTCTAATATCCTTATCATTTACATTAGGGGGTACATTATCCCTTATAATACATAGTTAATAATAGTTCCCTGTATAACTCAGCCTGCATCCTTGTGCCTTTATATGGTCACAGAGCGGGAATACCATGTATAATACCCCCAGAACTAGACACATGAAACATAGAAAGTAATCCGTTAAGAATGTTTAAAAAATATTTTGCTGCAATTCTTAAGTAAGGAGTCAGAACAGAAAATAATCAACGCTAGTTAGGCAGCACCGCAAGATGGACTGTCCTTTAATTTGTTCCTATGGCTTCAAGTTTGAGTAGATATTCCCTTGGCTTTTACTCTGAGCCACCCTGAGGAGGCCATGGCATAGCTGCAGTTCCAGGTTTTGGCCTGCTTTGAATGTACTCGTGGCAATCCTGAAAACGAGTTCGGTCTCTGGTAGGGTACAGTATACATATACACATTGCGTATACAGTGGTCCTGTTTATCAGACAAGGGGTACAGACAGCCTCGGCTGCTTAGAAGGTTGGCACAACCGATGGCCTCCGTTTTACCAACATTGATACAGAATAAAACAGGGAACCGATTGCTTGCACCTGGACCTCATCTGCCTGTAGGGTAAAAAATGTATGAATTAATGGCTGGATTAAGAAAAGCCCAAATACTGCCTTAATCCTGCTCCACTTGCTGATAGATTTCAGGTCCCCCCCACCCAATTGGGACGAGATGGGAATAATTGCACCAATGTGCCCGATGAATCTCTCATCCAAGACAATCCAGCAACTGCCAACTTGGACACTAACGGAGTCCATGTCTTTGTCTTCTGCTCAGCCAGCCAGAATGGGCTGCAGAAACACAAGTAAATCACCGTAAACTTGAAAGCCAAAGAGGCATAACTTACAGGCACCAGTCCCTATGCCAAGGAGCCGCAGGATAAAGTCGGTGCCTGCTGTGCGCTCAGCCCTCTCCCCTGCTGCATGCAGGCAGCGCTTTACAGTAACCCCCACCTCCCCCTATAATAATACACTAAGTGCCTTGACACTGGCTTTCTGAGCAGCCCGTCACTTTTTATGTCGTGGGGCAAGAAGGCACCAGGCGTGCAGCAATGACGGTTTTTCCTGCTCCGGCAGTCAAGCGCATACCTGTGCTGTGGGTACAGTTCCGTGCTGCGGCTGCTGCTTCTCTCCACCGCTGACTGCAGAAGGCAATGAATACGCGGACGGGTAGCTCAGGAGCCTGCCGTGCAGGAGCATTGCGTAGCTGGCCTGCGCTGCCACTGCTTCTGGTTCTGTTCCGGTTCCGCCTTGCTGCCCTGCTGTGCGCACTTAAAGGAGCAGTCGCGGTTTTCGGCCCCATCTTAATTAACTTGCGAGCGGCCCACTTGAACAACTATATAGCGGCCCCTCGGGCAATTGCCCGAAAAGACAGATTGCCAGTCCGGGCCTGCTTCCGGCTTCTTTAAATGGAAGAACCGGGCCGAGTGTGGGTTGGGTGATGGCGGGTTAGGGTCAGCTGCACATCACTAGATGATACGTATTGACAAATAAAAATAACAGTAAACTAAGCAACTAAGCATTTTCCTACTATAGTATTCAAACTAAAGAAAAAATAAAAATGTCAATTTCTTGCTGAGTTTACCTTAGTAATTGTGATTTGTGACAACACAATGTTTAGAGTGTATGCTGAGAGTGAGGTAATGATGTTGCTGAAATGGTCCACGCATATCAGTGTCAAACTCTACAAAACTCGCCAACAAACTTTGCCTTTAGTATAAAGAACTGCTGTGGACTATTGGTTACACAATATTATTATATTGCAAAATAAATTAAAACATAAATACAGCCTATAGATACAAGTGGAATGTACATCAAACATATGTAAAAAGTGGCACAAGACTATATCATATGATGGTGCAACAAGTGAAATGTTAATATCATGTCATAAGAAATCAGCACATAACCCATATAATTAGAGGTAGTGTTATATCAGTGTTTCAATATCAGTCAGGATACCCAGTTTCACTCCACCATGAGTTTTAATGAACAGATAGGACTGCAGCTAATCAACGAGAGAAAGAAAATACTACCTATTCCTACGTATTTGTAAAATCCATTACGTTTTCCCAAATCCAGTAATTCATAGCAACTAATCAAATGTGTTTTTAAGAGAAAATCAGATCTATACATACTAAATAAGACATCCAGACACAGAGTTTATAATATGCTAAGTACAAAAAATAAAGATAGATAATCATATACAAAATCTAAAAAGGGTTGAGGGATAAATAATTTATACTGTACCTATCTTTATTGGAGTTGACAAACCATGATATACAGTAAAGTGTATAGGCGGTAATTTTCAGTTTGAGAGCTGAGAAGTTATTTGCACATTAAACCAACGTGGGGGCATATTTATAGTAACAGATTAAAATCTCTTATGGAGTCTTCACACAAGACAGAATTAAATTACAAGTTTGTTTTGGGCTGTCTATAAAACCTAGACCAAAATGATATTATTTTTCTACATCTAAAAGGTTACAAAAATGTTATGCTGTGTTTCAGGGCAATGTAGGACAGGAATTTATTCTCTGAAGCTCTGACCTTCCACTGAAAATTATGTTGCCTTTCTTTCCAGAGACACACTGTCTGGGCATTATTGTTTTTTATGTACTTGGTAGTCTTAATAAATGCTGTACAGCTACTAGTTATTAAACTAAGGATTCAGAACTAACTTGAACTTTAAGGAGAACTAATGTCCAACTTTTTACAAGATAGATCTTGTGTTTCAATCTTTACTACCAATCCAAGACTACCACTGCTTTTTTTCCATTGATGGTCTGTACTTCAAAAGATCCCTCAGTAGCACCAATCTTCTTTTCTCTCTTCACAGAATGTATTGCTGTCATTTACCTGAGTTTAGGGACCGACTCGCAATATAAATTTAAGATATAAAGTAGATTAAGGATTAATCACTATTTATTCACTATTATTCACTATTTATTGATGTCAGATTGAATAGTTTTGTAATATGTAGATCACTGTGATAATTCATGTAGTCTAACAAGTTGGCCTCATAACTATGGGCCAGATTCAATTCAGAGAGATTTCTCACAGTTCATCACAAATCATGTATCTCATGGACGAGATTCATTTCTCCTAATTCAGTTCAAGTTTCCCCCCATAGACTTCAATAGCGTTTTCACGTGATAAACTCTAAGATACGTTTTCTGAATTGAATTGCACCTCAAATTGAATCTCGTGAATCACTTTTCAGGTGATAAACCTTTTTCTCGCTGAATTGAATCTGGCCCTATGTGTCACAAGTAGAAGCAACCACACAAGTACTCACAACTGGACAATCAGCAAGTTGATACAGGTGTCAAGCTTCTGCACTATGCTGAGTTTCCTTGAATGTATCTGAATCTGTAAGGACAAGCTAATCAAGCAGAAAAGTGTTGGAAGGATGCATGCAGTACTCTACTCCTACTCTGAGGAACATGACTACTGCCTGTATAAAACAGTAGAATAAAGGCAAGCACAAACTAACTCTGTACTAGGCTCTTTATGGCAATAGTAGCTTAATAAATAGAGTCTAATACAACCTTACACATTTCATGCTTTTATGAGCAGTAAGTCATAGGTCTTTCATTCTACAGCCTTCCCTGCCCCCCTGGCTGAAGGCTCAATGCGGTGAACCTTGGCCATCCAATAGCTGCACTGAGTTACTTTTTGTTTTTTTGGGGGCATTTTTCCTTTATATTTACCATTCCCGCAGCAGAAGTGCAAGAGTACGAAGGGGTGCAAGACTACAAGTAAGAGACAAACATAAAAACTAATGTATTAATGTCAGCCAAAAGAACTATAATACTAACAAAGTTACATAGAAACAACATTACTTCTCACTCTTCCCACTAGAAATAAATCCCAGTTTCTTTTATGCAAAATCGCCAAATTATTTCTTGGCTTTCTAGTGCATAGTATCTTATCATCATAGTCCAACAAAAGAAGAAATAAGTGCTTGCTATTTGGGATACAAGAAAAGAACTCAGGTGAAGGAAAAAGTAGCATTTATTCAATAAAGATGAATCATAAAAGTGCCACAGTACTATCCTATTAATTCATAATCACATTGGCACGTTCTGCTGTGCCACTTTCAAAGGAAGTGCTATGATTAATCTCTCTTGAATGAATTTAATTTCTCTACACCATGGTTTATTTTCTTTTCCCTGACAAAAGCAAGCTTTGTATTGTTTTTTTTTTTTTGTAATTCTAAAAGCAAAACCTCATTTAGTGTTCTATCTACAGCTAAATGAAAGTGCTGTTCAGTTGTATTTTTTTTTAAATTTTTATATATATATATTTTTTAGGCATGCTGTACATGTGCACTACAGAGCAGCATTAAGCAAGATTCAATGTAATCTGCAGTTGCTTCAAAACCATTTCATTGAATATTAGTTCAATGCTAGTTTCTACAATGATGTAAAGGATACAAATGCTGGGTGTTAAAGGTAGATATTGTGGGGGGAAAAACAAATAAAGTATTTTATGTCTTATCTAATATAAAGGAACATTTTAAACAGGCTTTGTTATTGCATGTTTTAAGGGTATGAAAAGAAAAATTAAACTGCTCTGAGCACATCTGCAATTGTTTCTTTTTTAAAGTTTTGAAAAAACGAAAACCCTAGAGTCACGTACAAATAACCTTAAAATCCATAGAAATGTTTAATTAATTAATTATAATAATTAATATTGGAAAACTGCTTAAAATTTAATTTTGTCCTTTAATGAAAAATCAGTTTTCGGACAGAGAACCACTTTAACCATAACTTGGAGATTGGAACTTGAAAAGTTGAAAACTCAACTTTATTGTGGGATTACAGTTTTAATAGAAACTACAAAAAGTAAGACTTGTGAGAGAACAGGATTTTGGTTTAGGCCTGTATTACTCCTTGGGGACTCGCAGGGACGTGTAGTGCCAAAAATAGCTGGATATATGTAACAGTTGTGTACAATATACAATTGTATTAAAATACTGTTAAAATGCTGTTGTACTTGTTGTGTACTTGTTCTGTACTGTTACTTGTTGACAACAAAATCATGTAAACATTGATGTAAACAGTTCAATTTACCTGGTACCTCAACAGCACTTGGCAGTACAAAGGTTCGAGGGGTAGCAGTTAAGAAGGAGGAATGTTTTCTTTTTGCCTGCCTTGTTCTTGGTGGTCTGTATTTGCCTTTTGCATGAGCTGCTTCAAATGATTCACAGACATTGTAGTACCCAGGGGGTGGTGCATCCTGAAAAATAAATAACATTTTATTTAAGTATAAAAGTAAATTAAATTTTATTTCATTTTAAGTTCACTTGGAAGCTAAATAATTAAAGGGGTTGTTCACTTTTAAATTAACTAAGTAATGTAAAGTATGATATTCTGAGACAATTTGCAATTGTTTTTTCTTATTTGTGTTTTTGAGTTATTTAGCTTTTTATCCAGAAGTTTACCTAGCAACCATGCATTGATTTGCATAAGAGACCAGAATTTGAATAGGAGAGGGCCTGCATAGAAAGATGAGTAATAAAAAGGAGCAATACCAATACTTTCAAATACATTTGACCCCAGTGTCAGACTGGCCCACCGGGATACCAGGAAAACTCCCATTCCCTATTTCTATGAGAACAAAGAGGCTAAATAGATGGAATAATAAATTGTCAGGGAACTGGGAGTTCCCTCTGGGGAGGTTGTCTGGATCTAGGAGGAAGCCCCTCAGGAGGGATCAGGAACGTGGTATCCAGGGATTAAGCAGAAGGGGTAGTCAAGTTCGGGCAACTGGTCAAAAGGCAGGCAGAATACAAACAGAGTCCAAAGTCCAGGCAGGTAGTCAACAACAAGAGATCAATCAAGAATATCCTCAGGGATAACAGGAATAGCAACAGGGAACCCAGGAATCTACTCAGGAACAAGATCCTATTTTTGGGCGCCATCTTGGCGCCTCAGGCGTCCTTTTAAAGGGGTTTTTTGGCGCCCTTGCGTCGGCCTCAGCACGTCTGCGACTGACGCGCTGCGCCTGCGTCCGTCGCGCCGTTGTGACGTCTTCGCGCCTGCGCACTTGCGCGCAGGCGTCTCTGCGCCGGCGCCGCTACCCACGTGGCGGCCATGGGCGCCGCCATTTTGGGAGCGGCGTCGGAAGAGGTAGTTGCGCCGCCCGGAGCTCCTGGTCCTGCTCCGGGCGGCGATCGTGACAATAAATTATAGTATGTAAAGAAAACAGACTAGGAGAATAGAGGTTGATTGTGGAGATGAAGAATAATAGTACTGAGAGTGGCCCGTGGTCTAAGGTTTTATGGTGGGCCCCTGGTCTAAGGTTTTTGGGTGGGCCGCTGGTGTCCCAGTCCGACACTGTTTAACCCTTATTTGAAAGCGGAGTCAGAAGAAAAAGGAAATTTCTCAAAACGATCAAATATAAATAATGAAGACCAATTGCAAGGTTTTTGGGAAATGGACACTCTATAACAAACTAAGGGAATTATTTACTAAGATCCAAATTTATCTCATAATTTTAATTAAAAATTCTTGACCAAACTCCCATCCCCCATCCCAAAATGCCATAGTAGTCCAAAGTGTCCACATAGTTGTCATAGATCCATAATGTTTTGCCATGTTTTCCAATCATTTATATATGCTTCATCTTGCTTAGATAAGAAAAGTTTGCATACTGTTTTTGCTTGTGGAACAAAGTTTTGTTATTGTAAGATGTGTATAATATATCCTTATGAAAGCTGTATGATTTGTTGGAATTATACTTTCAATTACTTAGCTGTGTGGAAAAGAGTTCATGTTCCAACAGCACAATGGTCCTAAATGATTGTGGGAACGTATGAAGGAAAAGACAAAATATGTTGTAACATCACAACATGATGTAAAGATGATATAAAAGAGTGGTGGGATAATGTGCATGCTGAGTTTTGCTGAAAATTATATTTAAGGTTGGAAAATAAATACAGAAATAAACATAGTTTATAGGTGGTTGACTCAGAACTTTGGACCTGAATCTGAATTATTTTTCAGATTTATTATTTTTTCTTGCATTATTTACTGGATATAACTAGGAAAACATTTTGTCAATTTGCAAAGTCACCCCATAGACATCTATTTTGTTTACATTTTAACAATGTTACCCTGAAATTTCTGCACCACAATGAAGGATTCCTACCATAGGAAACAATAATCAGTGTATGTAATGGGGCAATTTCCATGTTAATAAATTAGCAAGATCATTAAAGTGTTAGCGATTTCAGCAAAAGAGTTGGATAATTAAATTGTGTCATAATCTAACTTTTAAAAACATTAGGAAAAGGGTTAATAAATTTGATAAGTGTCAACTGCAAAGAAAATTTCAGTATAACTATCCCAGTTTGAACCATGATAAGACCTGCACCAATACGTTGGATAACAATAAACTGATTAATGTAGTTCTGGTCGGAATTATTGGAGAATCCTCTGGCATTCCAAATTAAATTTGTGATGCCTATTTTGAAACACATAATAGTTTTAGGGAATGTTTACATTTGGATTAAAGGAAAACTATACCCCCTGAACAATGTAGATCTCTATGAAAATATATTGAATCCTGGGATCATATGATTTACATACCAAACAAACTATACTTGTTAGGTCAGATGAGCCAATTAACAGACAGAGTTCTGTCTTTTGCTTCAACGCTTCTTCCTGTTACAGTTAGAGCTGCAGTTTTTCTGGTCAGGTGATCTCTGAGGCAGCACAGAGACCATTACGAAATGGTGGCTCAAGGCAAGAGATGTAAAATATATATATATACCAGTTTGGTAAGATTCTTTAATATGCCACTTAATATGATATAAACTATCTGTTGCTTAAGTATTCATTTTGGGGGTATAGTTTTCCTTTAAGAGAGAAATAAACCTTCCATAGCAAGGCTGCTTTGCCCACCTTAGCTTTAATCACTCCCCATAAGGATTAATCTAGCTAAGGACTGGGCCTGTTTCACAGTTGGGAGGGACAGCTGTTTACCTTTCTAGTTTAAAGTTTTCTGGCCAGTTCTGTAATTATTCACAGGTGTCGGGTATTTTTTAAAAGTTGAGTAATCATGTAATTCTGTCTCTTCATCTTTATATGGAGGGGTGGTCAGTGCTGGAGAGCCTGAGGTAGGAGGCCTCAGTAGAAGTAGCTGTCAGGAAATCTGTAATAGCTTACTATCAAGTGAGAGACAGGATCAGGGTAGTTAGCAGACTAGCCAAAGACTCCAACGGTGAGACCAGAAAGGTTAGTACCCTGAAATGTCACATGGAGGTATCTGGAGTATCTATGAAGTGAATATCTTTGAAGTTATATATGGTACCCTCCGTTAACTAACACCAAAGAGATTGTATTTAATCAAGTGAATGGGGGGGTTAACTATTTGTTTCAAGAACTACAGGCACATAAGTTATTGGGAGATCTCTTGTGTGAAATCAGCATGGTTAACCCTTCCTCCATCCTGCAGTGAGGACTCACCAGAGTGCTCATTCTCTTAAAGTGGTTGTTCACCTTCCTACACTTTTTTCAGTTCAGTTTTCAGAAATAAAGACTTTTTCCCAATTACTTTCTATGTTCTGTCCGTTTTTCTGATATTTTCATGGAAAGTTTAATATCGTAACACAAAGTACAGAAAGGCAGTGTACAGTATATATACACTAAAATTAAAATGGTTCAATTCCCATGCTCTATAACCCCCTGGGCTGAAATGATTTCCATGAAGTATTTACAATATTTAACAGATCTCTCTATTACAAACATCACAGTAATTACTGCCTAGAATTTCTGTAAAATAAATTATAACCTATTAGATGTAGAAATATAATTATACAGTGCAGATCTTTGGACATCATTTTTTGTAATCAAATACTGCCAATTTTATTCACCTTAATGGCTGGAAATATTAAAATATTTTGTAGGAATGTAATTAATTTTACTCAATAACAAAAATTGTATGAGACTTTGATGTGACAAGTTGTATCACACCGCATGCCCCCACAAAAAAAGAATAAATAATCTGTATTGAACAATAATTTACTATGTCATGTTTTGAACTAGTACTAAAAGCAGCAATGGTACACAGTAACTGTACACATCAATTACAAAGGGTAACAGCCTCATACAAACATAGGCAAGAAAATTGTTATAGAACTATATAAAAGCCAAGGTACCCATATATATTTAATTTTTTTAGCCTACTATATTTAGTGTAAATGAGCTTTTCCAACAATATGATTCTGACATCAGTTCATCTCATTCTTTTATGGTAGGGAGTTTTAGTTTTCTCTAGTTCTAAGTAATATTTTTCACTAACAGCAATGTCTCTTGTATAAAGGGATGCATGAGTGCCCCCCACCCCTTAGTGTTAATTCAGGCAGCACTTCTTTTTCTGGCCAGGCTGTGGTCTGCACCTTGCACCACAAGTTGCAGACTCTTGCAGGCTGTAGCCTTTGCTGCTCCTTAATTTGTGTGCCTAGGTTAGGAGGCAGGTAGGGGGTAGGAATGCAGAAAGGGTCTCCCTCTGCCTGCCCTTATTGCAGTGTCAGATTGGGGTGTCTGGGGCTCACGGGCTGCCACCTCAAGAGCCCCATCCCAATCACTAACTCCTCCACTTCTGAAACCAACTGCCAGCCTCCACCCCCTTTGCTGCATACCTTTTACTTCTAACTTGAAGCTGCAATAGGGGGTGGGGGTGAAGAGTCGGTGGGGCCCACAAGGACTGGGCTCACTGGTTTTTTTCCTAGTGTCCCGCTGACTCAGTCCAACCCTGCCTTCTTGAATGCAGTGCTGCTGAACACAGGCAGAATTGTGTTCAAAAGAGTACCCTCTGGAAAGTTAGCTACTCTTTAATCAAGGAATGCAGTGTGCCATGTGCAAAAAAAGAGAGGATTGCAAAATACTAAATTATTATAATATCATGCTATTGGTTTAACACATAGGTTTAGCACATCCAACTAATATGGCCCATAGTTCATAATGTCCTATAGCACACAAATAAATTTGTGTTTTTTTAGTATAAAAATTTTAATTTTTAGTGGAGGAAAAAATATTTTTCAGAATTTATATTATACCCCGAGGAAGGAAAAAGTCAGAATCCAAAAATCCGGCATCTCAGACATGCCACGGTTGCATATAATTCAATGGGAGAAGTCCCAAAGATTTTTTTATCTGCCCTGGGTTTTGTGCAATAATTCGAAGGTTTCTGGGTTTTCGGGCAAAAATCTGAAAAAAATTTAGTTTTTGGGTGGCATTCCTAAAAGATTTTTAAAATTCGTATTTTTCAAAATTTTTGGGAAAGTTTATTAATAAATAAGCCAAAAAACGTGCGTATTTGGTCTGAGTTTTTTTTCTGAAAATATTGAGATATATTCGGACTTTGATAAATAACCCCCTTAATGTTTCTCAAGTGGATCTGTGTGTATTGCAGTTATAGGTCCCCCAAAAAAAAGTTTCTTTCATTCATTCTTGCACCCAATAATCCCTGCTTTCATATTTTCTATTTTGTCTTATTAAGACGAAGTGCAACCTAACCATAAAAAAACATGCTTGCCCATTGCAAAAGTCTATTAGGATAATGTAGTGCTTTGTATTAAAAAATCAGCAGCCATTGTTAATAGATTTCTAGTGAATCTATTTTTTCTGAAAAGATTACTAAAGCGATACATTACCGAGTCTATTACATTCTGAATGTCTATAAATTTTAAAGTTGCTGGTATCAGCGAATAGATTTGGTGCACGGAAAGACTCAATTACTCATTTATATTATTGCTCACTTGTCAGGATGAATAGTTAGTTCAGATGCTTTCCATGTATTTTTAAAGATTAAATTAAACTATACTTGCATTATTTAATACTGAAGTTTTGAATTAAGTCAAACTTGTGCGGGCCTCAATCCACATGAGGTTAATCTGTTGTTACCCTAGTTACTCTGTATCCTTTCAACTAAACAAATTGTAAGCCCATAATACAGTAATGCCCCTCATTTTTTGATATGTGTGTGTGTGTGTGTGTCTATGGTTGTGCTCATTGTAAGTTTTACCTACCAGGCAGCAATAACAATTTTAACATAACAATTAGAGGCACATTAATCAAGGGTCGCATTTAGAATTCATTTGAGTTTTTTTTAAAATCGAATGAATTTCAAATTCGACTTGGGGAAATTTATTACAAAAATCGAATTTTTTAAACTCGAAGAATTTAAACGAGCCAAAAACTTGGATCAAATTCAATTTGATCAATCTCAAAAAAAAATGTGAATGTCAGGAAGGCTTCAAACATCTCTCTCTGGACATCTCCCATTGACTTAAACAGTAATTCGGCAAGTTTTAGGTGGCAAATAGCCAAATTCAAATTCTTAATGGGCCAGAGTATGATAAATCTCAAAAACCTAATTTGAATTTTTTAAAAAAAAACTAACTGAGTTTGGATAATTCCCTAGTCAAATTTGACAGTTTTGACCATAAAAAAATTAAAAATTTGAATTCAAATTTTCAATTTGACCCTTGATAAATCTGCCCCTAAGATATGAAGTGAATATTTATAACATTCATGGGACCTCTAATCCACTAAAGCATAGTTGCACTGTCAAGTTGCAGGTTCAACTAACAGGGTACAGCTTCATCAACATAATGAAATCAAAGCAGCAGCACTAGCTGATCGGTGTATCTATTAAGTGCTCATGGTGGTGATATTTTGGGATTCTCAAGTACTTTCTATCTATGTATTTCTATTTTTTCATTATATGGCACAATTATACATGCTGCCATTCTTGAGCAAAAGTGCATGAACGGTGCCTATATAATATGTTTACCTTGCATGCAGTATCAAAAATCAAATATGACTTCACACAAGAAGTATGATGGCAGTGCAACGCTGTCGTACATACCAATTTTTCTGCAAAACTGTACCAGGAGAAAAAGTTTGCTCATTGTGGATAACAGATCCCGCATTTGCCATTAAACTTTCAGGTTTGCCTACAGCTAGCCCATTTTGTTCACTGATTTGTTTTTTTTGGGGGGGGGGAGATCGCTGCTATCTCTATAATGTCCTCTAATGTACCTGTAAAGAGTCATCATGTCCATTGTAAGCACCATTTCTCCAGAGAGCACAACCCCAACCTTGACAGTGTCTCCTCATACAGTATTTTAATGCTTACATTTCTTTTACTATTCTAGTTGCATGTTTCTACACTCTCTCCAGCTCATAAATATCCATCTTAAGGGCTGAAGCTGAAAACTGCACTGTATACTCAAGGACCCAAATTCACTAAGCGCCAAAGCGCCTAACGCTAGCGTCAATTCGCTAGCGTTGGGCATTTTCGTTACTTCGCAAATTCACTAACGAACGCTTGTGTAAATTCGCTAGTGTTACTTCGCACCCTTACGCCTGGCGAATTTTCGCTACGGACGTAACTACGCAAATTCACTAACACGCGCAGTGTACTGAACGCTACCTTTTACGCTAGACTTCCTTCGCCAACTCAGACCAGGCGAAGCGCAATAGAGTAGATAGGAATTGCTTAAAAAAAAGGTCAAATTTTTTCTAAGTCCCAAAAAACGCAGGCGTATTTTCTATATTATGGGTGATAGAGGTGAAAAAGATCGAAAAAAATGTTGCGGCTCCCCTCCTTCCCCCCTACATTTCGTAACTCATGGCAACTTAACTATACAGTGGGCACATGTGTAGGGCAAAAAAAAAAAATTTTATTTGATGTTTTGAAGGTTTCCCAGGCATTTGTAGTGATTCTACGTATTCCCCCATTGAAATTTGAATTCCATATGCAAATTAACCATCGCTAGCGTAACTTCGCTTTACTTAGCGAATCAACGCTATCGCAACTTCGCAACCTTACGCTACCCCTGTGCGCAACTTCGGGTTTTAGTGAATTTGCAGAGCGCTGGGCGAAACTACGCCTGGCGAAGCGAGGCGAAATGTGGCGAATTTGCGCCTGGCGCAACTAAGATTCTTAGTGAATTTGCCCCCAGGTGTGGATTTACCAGGGGCCTATAATGAGTCAAAATTAGGTTTTCATCTCTCCAATTAATGTCCTTTTTAATGCAAGACATACCTCTGTTTGCTTTAGTAACCTCCAAGTGACACTGCCTAGAGTTGCACAGCTTGTTATCCACAAAGGAACCCAAATTCTTTTCATTTTAGGATGCCCCCAACACATTAGCTTTTAGTGTACAACTGGCATTTATGTTATTTCTACCAAAGTGCATAACCTTGCTCTTTATCAACATTAAACCTCATTTGCCAATTTGCTAATGTAGTCAAATATTTCTGGAAAGTATCAGACATGGAACATGTTATCCAGAATGCTTAGGATCTGGGGATTCCAGATAACTGCTATTTCTATAATTTGGATCTCCATACCTTAAGGTTAAGTTTAAGTCTAAAACACAGACCCGATCCCAGCCTGCCCTCCACTATCTCTACCTGCTAACCTCCTTCCCACGATCTCAGCAAAAGTTAGTATAAGGCACACAATTTATTATAGATATTCCATAATATGCATTCCATTTTATTGGTTTGGCAATATTACTAACGTTATGAGAGGATTGTAATATTGGTCGCTAAAGCAAAAAACGTTCAGATTAGATCGAAATGGGAAATGTTTTCAAAGTGAAAAATGTTGCCTTTGCGAACACTTTGCCCCTCATGTGAAAGTAGGATAGATAAAAAGTGCATAGTGTGTGTAATAAAACAGTTTTTTGCGACAAAATATTTAACAAAACTCGAGAGAAAATTTGCAATACAATAAAAGCCTAACGAAGAATATAACATTGTGACATGCAAATTTTTATTCGCAAAGCTTTGCACTTTGCGAATATTATTCCATTTCCACCATGACTATTGGCCTCCTTAATATACACAATGTGGCTTTATTTTGAACCTTAAATCTTCTGAATATACTGTAGATAGAAGAAAATATTGGTTGGCTCTGAATTCTAAAGATTGGGAGAGACATTTTGTTAAGCTTTCTTATCATGAATTTCTTCAACATTAAACCGTAGCTACTGTAAAATAGTCTGCAGCATTTTCTGTAACAACAAGATGTGTCAAAGTTGGCACTTTATTTCATATTTTATTTTTACCATGGACAAGAAGCTGTCAGGTTACAGCTCCTTGACCCAAACTTACATTATTAATATATTTTTTTATTTGTCTTTGAATTTAAAAGTGCAAAAGGACTTAATTTTTAGTTATGAATGGGGAAAAATTAAAATATGTTGTTTAGAGGATTAATGCTTATGTATTATAGGTACTTTCCTAAGATAAAACAGCCTGTCCTACCATGTTATCACTACGGCACAGGATAATTATTCACTTAATATTGCAGTCTTACAACTGTCACAGCTCATACTGGAAATATGGATTTTTTTTTTACCTGAAGTAATGATGTACATATTGGACAGAGTTAAGTCCAACAAGGAAAAAAAGGTTTAAGTCATGAAAAACTTGTCATAGCCAAAGGGCTAAAGTGGAAATGACACCGGAGATACCTCCAGATCTATCTATTGCTTACACCAGTGTGAATACTAATAAATATTACATTACTTGTGGCAGTTTATTGGATTTTGTTCTATTTTTTATCATGCCACCAAAATATCACAAATAATGCAGTAATGAAAAATTGAATATATGGATTTGGTATTAATTACAGCAGTTAATAAGCATAATCATTATTAAGAACAACACAGCATATCTATTAGCTAGTTGCTTAGGCATATTTGTCACAAAAGGTTCAAAATGCCTTTTATATCCAAAAATAGAAGCTGGTTGTTATTAGAGATGTCGCGAACTGTTCGCCGGCGAACTTGTTCGCGCGAACATCGGGTGTTCGCGCTCGCCGGAAGTTCGCGAACGTCGCGCGACGTTCGCCATTTTGGGTTCGCCATTGTTGGCGCTTTTTTTTGCCCTCTCACCCCAGACCAGCAGGTACATGGCAGCCAATCAGGAAGCTCTCCCCTGGACCACTCCCCTTCCCTATAAAAACCGAAGCCCTGCAGCGTTTTTTCACTCTGCCTGTGTGTGCTGAAGAGATAGTGTAGGGAGAGAGCTGCTGCCTGTTAGTGATTTCAGGGACAGTTGAAAGTTTGCTGGCTAGTAATCGTTTTGATACTGCTCTGTTATTGGAGGGACAGAAGTCTGCAGGGGTTTGAGGTAGCTTTGCTGGCTAGTAATCTACCTTCTACTGCAGTGCTCTGTATGTAGCTGCAGTGGGCAGCTGTCCTGCTTCTGATCTCATCTGCTGACTGCTGCAATAACAGTAGTCCTTG
Source organism: Xenopus laevis (assembly GCF_017654675.1). Lineage (NCBI taxonomy): Eukaryota > Metazoa > Chordata > Amphibia > Anura > Pipidae > Xenopus > Xenopus laevis. Next base: position 79,835,031 of record NC_054371.1, on the reverse strand, counting down.
TAAGGACTGCTTTTATTTATTTTTTTGTTGTTTTACTACTACTACTACTACTACTATAAGAGCCCAGTGCTATTAGTCTAGCAGTGTTGGGGAGTGGGACTGGTGTGCTAATCTGCTGCTCCTAGTAGTTCAGCAGCACCAACTTTAATTTTTTTTTTTTAATATTCATTTTTTTTTTTTTTTACTTTTTTTTATTTTACTACCGCTGTAGTAGTGTATAAGTTGACCTTTTAGGCATTATTTGCCCTGTAGGCATTATTTGCACACTGTTTTCTTCAACCCGCCATCTAGCTGTGTGACCTTGTTCACATTCTGTCTAAATATCCATAATATTACCGTCTCCAGAAAAAACACCGGAGTGACTTTTTTCAAGCAGCCATAATATATTTTACGTAATCCGTATCCACCGCTGTAGTAGTGTATACGTTGACCTTGTAGGCATTATTTGCACACTGTTTTCTTCAACCCGCCATCTAGCTGTGTGACCTTGTTCACATTCTGTCTAAATATCCATAATATTACCGTCTCCAGAAAAAACACCGGAGTGACTTTTTTCAAGCAGCCATAATATATTTTACGTAATCCGTATCCACCGCTGTAGTAGTGTATACGTTGACCTTGTAGGCATTATTTGCACACTGTTTTCTTCAACCCGCCATCTAGCTGTGTGTATTATCGTTTCCAGAAAAACCAACTGAGTTTTTGTTGTTGTTGTAGTTTTTTTAAAAATAATGCCAGGCAAAGGCAGGCCGCCACGCAGAGGCCGTGCTAGGGGCCGTGCTGCTATGCAATCCTGTGGCCCTAGCAAATTGCCCAGTTTTAAAAAGCCAATGACCCTGAACTCCCAAAATGCTGAAGAGGTAGTTGACTGGCTTACACAGCACACCCCATCCTCTACCGTTTCTAACTTTACCACAACATCCTCCTCATCCTCCACTGCTATGGCCACCCCACGTAACACTTCCTCCACCACCGGTGCCCCTTCTTCACTGGGGTCAGAGGAGTTATTTTCCCATGAGTTTCTTGAACTGAGTAATGCGCAACCATTATTGCCAGAAGAAGATGAAGGAGATGAGGACCTTACACCAGATTTAATTCTGGCAGAGAACACGATAGAGATGGACATAATGAGTGATGAGGAGGAGGTCCCCGCTGCTGCTTCCTTCTGTGATGTGTCAGAAGAAATTGATGCATCTGAGGAGAATGATGATGAGGAGATTGATGTTTTGTGGGTGCCTAGTAGAAGAGAGCAAGAGGAGGGTAGTTCAGATGGAGAGACGGAGAGTCAGAGAGGCAGTAGGAGAATAAGACTTAGAAGAAGCAGGGAGGACAGCCCGCAGGGATCAGTAGGGCAACAACATGTATCGGCACCTGTGTTCAGCCGGCCAAAGCACCCGCCATTGCCGCCAATACCGCCAACTCCGCCAACTTCTACTGTTACCGCCAGATCGCACACTTCCAAAAAGTCAGCAGTGTGGGATTTTTTAATGTGTGTGCCTCTGACAAAAGCATTGTAATTTGCAATGAGTGCAGTCAGAAACTGAGCCTTGGTAAGCCCAACAGCCACATAGGTACAACTTCTATGCGAAGGCACATGAGCGGCAAGCACAAAGCACTTTGGGAGCAACACCTCAAAGGCAACAGGCAAACTAAAAGCCACACTCCTTCTGGTCCAGCATCTTACTGCTCTACCTCTGCTCTCCTTGACCCGTCTGAACCACCCTCCACTCCGCCTTCCACCTTGACCACCTGTTCCCATTCCCAGTCATCTGCCACCAGCCAAGTTTCTGTGAAGGCCATGTTTGAGCGTAAGAAGCCAATGTCTGACTGTCACCCCCTTGCCCGGCGTCTGACAGCTGGCTTGTCTGCACTCTTAGCCCGCCAGCTTTTACCATACCAGCTGGTGGACTCTGAGGCCTTCCGCAAATTTGTAGCAATTGGGACACCGCAGTGGAAGGTACCCAGCCGCAATTTTTTTTCTAAAAAGGGAATACCACACCTGTACCAACATGTGCAGAGCCAAGTTACCGCATCTCTGTCACTTAGTGTTGGGCCAAAGGTCCATATGACTACTGACGCATGGTCCTCCAAGCATGGTCAGGGCAGGTATGTCACCTACACTGCCCACTGGGTGAACTTGGTAATGGCTGGGAAGCAGGGAATGGGTAGCTCAACAACAACAGTGGAGTTGGTGTCACCGCCACGGATTGCACGCGGTTCTGCCACCACCTCTACTCCTCCATCGCTCTCTACCTCGTCTTCTTCTTCTTCTTACTCTGCTGCTGGGTCCTCCTTCTCCTCCTCCACACCTGTGCACCCCCAGCTCCCCCTAGGCTATTCGACGTGCCAGGTACGCCGTTGTCACGCTGTCTTGGGGATGACGTGCCTGGAAAGCAAAAACCATACCAGATCTGTACTCCTGTCATCTCTGCAGTCACAGGCCGATCGGTGGCTGACCCCACACCAACTGCAGATCGGAAAAGTGGTGTGTGACAATGGAAGCAATCTGTTGGCAGCGTTGAGACTAGGCAATTTAACACATGTGCCCTGCATGGCACATGTGTTAAATTTAATAGTCCAACGTTTTGTCTCCAAGTACCCAGGATTCCAGGACGTTCTCACCCAGTCCAGAAAGGTGTCGGCCCATTTCAGACGTTCCTACACAGCCATGGCACGCCTTGCTGACATTCAGCAGCGCTACAACATGCCAGTCAGGCGTTTGATTTCTGACAGCCAGACTCGCTGGAATTCAACGCTCCTTATGTTGGAACGTCTGCTGCAACAACAAAGGGCCGTCAACGAGTACCTTTTTGAACTGGGTGGTAGGACTGGATCTGCACAGCTGGGGATTTTTTTCCCCCGTTACTGGGTGCTTATGCGCGATGCCTGCAGGCTCATGCGACCTTTTGAAGAGGTGACAAATATGGTCAGTCGCACCGAAGGCACCATCAGCGACCTAATACCCTTCGCTTTCTTCCTGGAGCGTGCCGTGCGACGAGTGACAGATGAGGCTGTAGACCAGCGTGACGAGGAGCTGGAAGCGCACGATTTCTGGTCGGAATCACCAGAACGAACCCAGGCACCTGCTGCAACGCAGGGAGAGGTGCCAGAAGTGGAGTCAGAGGAGGAAGGTGGCTTTGTGGAGGAGGAGGAGGAGGACCAACAGGAGCAGGCTTCCCAGGGGCTAGTGGTGACCTTTTGGGGACCCCTGGTCTTGTACGTGGCTGGGGGGAGGAGACCGTGGATGATGCAGTCCTTGATAATGAGGAAGCGGAGATGGATAGCTCTGCATCCAACCTTGTGAGAATGGGGTCTTTCATGCTGTCATGCCTGTTGAAGGACCCCCGTATCAAGAGGCTTAAGGAGAAGGACCTGTACTGGGTCGCAACGCTACTAGACCCTCGGTACAAGCATAAAGTGTCAGAAATGTTACCAACATACCACAAGTCCGAAAAGATGCGGCATTTACAAACCAGCCTGCAAAACATGTTGTACAATGCTTTTAAGGGTGATGTCACTTCAGGAACTCATCAACATTCCAGGGGCAGAGGTGCCAGTAATCCTGCCACGAGCACACCTGCAAGGACAAAGCCCTTTGGCCAGTCTGTAACGTCAGACATGCAAATGTTTTTCTGTCCAAGGCAGCGCCACAACCCTTCTGGATCCACCCTCAAAGAACGCCTCGACCGGCAGGTAGCGGACTACCTGGCATTAACTGCAGATATCGACACTCTGAGGAGCGATGAACCCCTGGACTACTGGGTGCGCAGGCTTGATCTGTGGCCAGAGCTGTCACAATTTGCCATGAACCTCTTGTCTTGCCCAGCCTCAAGTGTGCTCTCAGAAAGGACCTTCAGTGCAGCAGGAGGGATTGTAACTGAGAAGAGAACTCGCCTAGGTCACAAAAGTGTCGATTACCTGACCTTTATTAAAATGAATGAGGGGTGGATCTCGGAGGGTTACTGCACGCCGGAAGACTTGTTCTGACTTCTATGCAGCTGTCCTTCTCTTCAAGCCTCATGACTCCACACACAGCTGTCCTTTAGCGTCCTCCTCCTCCCTCCGCCACCGTTACAAACTAGGGTGCAAACCCTACTGGTTTAATTTTTTCTGGCCTCTGTGCTTCAGTGGCTGCAACCAAAAAAACTGGGCAAACAATGTCTACAAGGTCAACGTATGGCAAAAAATGACTATTTTCAGCATTTATATGGCATATTTTTTCTGGCAACTGTGCTTCAGTGGCTGCGTCCAAAAAAATGCATATTTTCTGCATTTATATGGCATAATTTTTCTGGCAACTGTGCTTCAGTGGCTGCGACCAAAAAAATGCATATTTTCTGCATTTATATGGCATAATTTTTCTGGCCTCTGTGCTTCAGTGGCTGCAACCAAAAAAATTTATATTTTCAGCATTTATATGGCATAATTTTTCTGGCCTCTGTGCTTCAGTGGCTGCAACCAAAAAAATTTATATTTTCAGCATTTATATGGCATAATTTTTCTGGCAACTGTGCTTCAGTGGCTGCGACCAAAAAATTACTATTTTTCAGCATTTATATGGCATATTTTTTCTGGCCTCTGTGCTTCAGTGGCTGCGGCCAAAAAAACTGGGCAAACAATGCCTACAAGGTCAACGTCGTTGACCTTGTAGGCATTGTTTGCCCAGTTTTTTTGGCCGCAGCCACTGAAGCACAGAGGCCAGAAAAAATATGCCATATAAATGCTGAAAATAGTAATTTTTTGCCATACGTTGACTCAACGTATATGGCAAAAAATGACTATTTTCAGCATTTATATGGCATATTTTTTCTGGCAACTGTGCTTCAGTGGCTGCGACCAAAAAAATGCATATTTTCTGCATTTATATGGCATAATTTTTCTGGCCTCTGTGCTTCAGTGGCTGCAACCAAAAAATTTATATTTTCAGCATTTATATGGCATAATTTTTCTGTCAACTGTGCTTCAGTGGCTGCGACCAAAAAAATGCATATTTTCTGCATTTATATGGCATAATTTTTCTGGCCTCTGTGCTTCAGTGGCTGCAACCAAAAAAATTTATATTTTCAGCATTTATATGGCATAATTTTTCTGTCAACTGTGCTTCAGTGGCTGCGACCAAAAAAATGCATATTTTCTGCATTTATATGGCATAATTTTTCTGGCCTCTGTGCTTCAGTGGCTGCAACCAAAAAAATTTATATTTTCAGCATTTATATGGCATAATTTTTCTGGCAACTGTGCTTCAGTGGCTGCGTCCAAAAAAACTGGGCAAACAATGTCTACAAGGTCAACGTATGGCGAAAAATTACTATTTTCAGCATTTATATGGCATATTTTTTCTGGCAACTGTGCTTCAGTGGCTGCGTCCAAAAAAACTGGGCAAACAATGCCTACAAGGTCAACGTATGGCAGTTGTTTAAAGAGAACAGTAGATTACTAGCCAGCAAAGCTACCTAAGATAAAATGTCCCTCAAATCCCTGCAGACTTCTGTCCCTCCAATACAGAGCAGTATCAAGCAGATTACTAGCCAGCAAGCTTACTATCATCTGTCCCTGAAATCACTAACAGCTCTCCCCCTACACTATCTCTTCCAAGCACACACAGGCAGATTTTTCAGATACATTTTTGCCCTTGATCCCCCTCTGGCATGCCACTGTCCAGGTCGTTGCACCCTTTAAACAACTTTAAAATCATTTTTCTGGCCAGAAATGTCTTTTCTAGATGTTAAAGTTCGCCTTCCCATTGAAGTCTATGGGGTTCGCGAACCGCTCGCATTTTTGCGCAAGTTCGCGAATATGTTCGCGAACTTTTTTTCCGACGTTCGCTACATCCCTAGTTGTTATTTTCATTTATTCTATACAAGCTGGAACTTACACCTTGCATGGTCATTTGTAGAACCAAACTGCCCCTAGTAATGATGCCACACAGTACAAAAAAATAAACAATAATAAGCAGTAAAGTAGCCAACATAACTTCTGCTTGTAAGACATTATTACAGAACCAAAGGAAACCTTTTTATTTATCTTCCACCTTAGAGATCTTTGTGGGACACAGTACAGTACCATGTTGCCTATGCCAAGAAGCAGTTAAGCCACTATTTTACTTAACTACTATAATGTACCCATTTTTAAATAATATATTTACTTAAAGGGATCCTGTCATCGGAAAACATGTTTTTTTCAAAACGCACCAGTTAATAGTGCTACTCCAGCAGAATTCTGCACTGAAATCCATTTCTCAAAAGAGCAAACAGATTTTTTTATATTCAATTTTGAAATCTGACATGGGGCTAGACATTTTGTCAATTTCTCAGCTGCCCCTGGTCATGTGACTTGTGCCTGCACTTTAGGAGAGAAATGCTTTCTGGCAGGCTGCTGTTTTTCCTTCTCAATGTAACTGGCTGTGTCTCAGTGAGACATGGGTTTTTACTATTGAGTGTTGTTCTTAGATCTACCAGACAGCTGTTATGTTGTGTTATGTTGTTAGTGAGCTGCTATCTGGTTACCTTCCCATTGTTCTTTTGTTTGGCTGCTGGGGGGGGGGAAAGGGAGGGGGAGATATCACTCCAACTTGCAGTACAGCAGTAAAGAGTGATTGAAGTTTAACAGAGCACAAATCACATGACTTGGGGCAGCTGGGAAATTGACAATATGTCTAGCCCCATGTCAGATTTCAAAATTGAATATAAAAAAATCTGTTTGCTCTTTTGAGAAATGGATTTCAGTGCAGAATTCTGCTGGAGCAGCACTATTAACTGATTTTTTTGGATTTATTTTCCAATGACAGTATCCCTTTAACTATTCATGAAGCTGTTTAGTAACAGCCCTAATTTTGGCATAAAGTACAATGTAAAGGCTTTGGGTTTGCCACATGCAAAGGACAAGTTATTACTGTAGAAACAGAGGGTCAGCTACACACAGAGTTGTTATCATTTGAGGAACAACAGATCAATTGTGAAAATATACAGCATAACGGAGGAGACAACAATCACAGTCACCTTAAGGGGTAATTAAAAACACAGAAGCTAGACTGGAAGGAGAGCCTAAATGCAGCAAAGATGAGTGAATTCTAGAACAAAAGCAGCAGAGGTAGGTATATACAATAGGTGGCATCTTGATTTTATTATGCTAGAAACAATTCTCATTCATCCTCTATAAAAGCTGTAACAATACACTAAGGTAGCTGAATCCTTCAAATGTGCAGTCTTGTCAGTAAAAGATAATCTATATTTACAAAATATATGATTTTCAAAGGAACTGTGAACTACTAAAGGCAAGGATCCAAGCAACGCATTGATACGTACAATGATCCAAGCTTTGCATGGCACCCTGCCTGTGCATGTGAATGGACTGCTGTTATCATCATCATCCTATATGTGCATACGTTCATGGATCAAAGTGCAAATGTGTTACACACCAGATGAGACACTTGCTTGGCTGAATAGCTTTAAATGCGAACGCAGATTGAATTTAAAAACTAGAAATATATGTCATCATAGATAAAGCCCCTTCAGTGGAACACAGTATATATATATATATATATATATATATATAATAATTTACTAAATCCACAGAGACATGACTATTATGCCTGTTCTCTCCCTGAAAAATGCAATTTGCAATGGTCTGAAAAAAAAACCCAAATCTGTCTGTCTGTCTGTCTGTTTGGAAAGTGTTTTTTAAATTAAAGTATCTCCAAATTATGATTTAGTTATTCAAAGCACTACATTTGTTAGCTGAACTTGTCTTGGGAACTTGCCACCTCTTCTAATGAGCTGCTGCTTAACTTGATGAATAACAATAATTTAGAAACCGCCATTTCTCAGTTAAAAATACGTCTAAAGATGTGTCATGATTGAAATATTTAATTTAACAGGCTCTATTGGGGCAGATGTACCAAACTCCATTGAGGAGTAGCAGTGTTAACTGCCATTCAGGCTAATGACAAATGAATGAGGGTGCAATATTCCCACCCTGCAGATTAATTAATCCTGGTGTACTTTCCCTGCGCATGACACTTTACGAAATCCTTTTAACTCATTCATGTGGTATAAGAACAAGAGGCATATGGTATTCGTATGGCCGCTGAGTAGGCATTGGAACTGTCCCTTCAGATTAAAACATTAGCACAAATCATGCCCTTCTGGAAGTGTAAAAAATGATATCACGGATAAAGGATAGGATATAATGAAAAATAATGGCTTTTTTAAAGCCCTTTGAAATCTGACTTTAAATCAGAGGCAAGTAAGGAACCGGCAGCACCCTCTAGAGGAAACTCATTCCTCTCTGTGAGAAAGTCTGTTGCTTTTGTCACGCATGAAAGATGTTAAGCAGTTAAAGCTAGGTTATTAGTCACTATTTTAATAACTCCCACCATGAAGCATAAGGAGATAGCAGCAAAATCCAAAACTGACTGCCACAACACCATGCTGATTTTCATTAAATTTGTTCAAAGGGGACCCAGCATGGAATTATTAAACTACTTTCATAGGCAGATGACTAAAGAGGCTTGTCTATTTATAGCCATCACACTCAATCTTTATTCTCGCATACACAGGCGGCAGCCAGCAGTAAAATCCTCTAACACTACCCATTATCTGAGCACTGATCAACATAAAACATTGACTGCAACAAAATGCACAGTGAGCACAATGAAAGGCTAAAATTTTATTTCTCTCAAATGACATTTCCTTTCTTCAAGTCATATCTTTAGGCTGCATTTTTCATGAGGTGTTCTTAGCTTTTTGAATTGTTTTCCAGGATTTGTTTCTGCTTGCGTAATCAAAAAAATTGCACGGCCAATAACAAAAAAAATTGATTTTTCAATATTTTTTTTAAACAAAAAGGTCATGTCATGTCTTTAAGTGTACTAAATAAGTGGAAAGTGTGTAAAATAGGTTTCACTCATAATGGAATGGTGCGATTTGTCCAAGTGTGTTTGTGTAGGAGCATTGATCTGCCTGGTTTGTAAAAAAATGCTCAAAACACTTCTGACTGCAACAATCCTCATCTACTTGATGTGTTTATCAAAATGGCTTTTATGCTACATGACCACCAATGTAGTACTTTTCTATATCTACAGTAGCTTAGCTTGCTCTGGCTTATGGAAGATTGAAGCAGTTGGGAGTGGGACAGGTATAGGGAATGACCCGAGATATGGCGACAAGAAATCATCAAGGCTTTAACTACATAAATGTTTTAGATTATGCTTTCTTACGTGACTATAAGAGTCCCTCAATTTAATCAGCAACATGATGGTATACTGTAACATATTTTGTGCATTATACATTCCTTTTTCTCATGCTACATGAATTCTTGCAAATGTCTGGTGACATCGACCTTAGCTCTTCATTTTATGATTGGCCATATTGGGTTTATTACTAGTAAATGAGTATATTCTAGCAATTCCCACTTTTAAAATATATACAGGTATGGGACCTGTTATCCAGAATGCTCGGGATCTGGGATTTTCCGGATAACGGGTCTTTCCATAATACCTTGGGGCACATTTATTTAGCTCGAGTGAAGGAATAGAATAAAAAAAATTTTGAATTTCGAATGTTTTTTTTGGCTACTTCGACCATCGAATTGGCTACTTCGACCTTCGATTCGAACTAAAAATCGTTCGACTATTCGACCATTCAATAGTCTCTTTAAAAAAACTTTGACCCCCTACTTCACTACCTAAAACCTACCGAGCATCAATGTTAGCCTATGGGGAAGGTCCCCATAGGCTTTCCAAGCTTTTTTTGATCGAAGGAATTTGTTCGATTGATGGATTAAAATCCTTTGAATCGTTTGATTCGAAGAATTTAATCGATCGATCGAATGATTATTCCTTCGATCGAACGATCGAACGAATAGCGGTAGATCCTTCAACTTCGATATTTGAAGTCGTAGGATTTAACTTCGATAGTCGAATATCGAGGGTTAATTAACCCTCGATATTTGACCCTATGTAAATGTGCCCCCTTATGTCCACTAGAAAATCATTTAAACATTAAATAAACCCAATAGGCTGGTTTTGCTTCCAATAAGGATTAATTATATATTAGTTTGGAGCAAGTGCAACATACTGTTTTAAAGATTTGGATTATTTGATTATAACGGAGTCTATGGGAGACGGCCTTTCCGTAATTCGGATCTTTCTGGATAACATTTTTCCAGATAATGGATCCCATACCTGTACCATTAATAAATACAGAATGCAGACATATGCCTACTGAAACTCTTGGCGTATATATCAGTGCCAGGATGCTCTCTACATGTTATTCCGGAGCTGTTTAATGTTGTACAATTACAACAACAAAAACTCCCACAGTGTGAGGATTATACAGCCTGCACCGCAACAGGACAAAATGTTTCCTTTTGAATCAGGTATAAATACGTATCATATTAAGTTGCTATTTGATCACTAGCACTAACTTGTCATTTGATCAATTTGATCAGCACTGCTGGGCCAATTTCTTCAGCACCGAGAGACAGGTACAGTAAATTGCACCATTTCCACAAACCTTCTTTCCTTAACTCACAATGTAATGCTGCATTGGATAACTAATGGCTGAAGACAACATCACTAAATCATCCGTAGAAGCATACATATAACACGGAACATTTTAAAATACATACATAAATATGCTCCCCTACCAGCTGGAGAAAAAAAAATGTAGCAGCATTTTATGATTGCAGCCAAAAGTCGGTGGGCTTCATCATACATTAAACAGAGGACAAGTGGTCAAATTACAATGGCAATTGCAAACATTACATAATATAAGTCCGGAGGTCATGAGTTATGAATGATTAAGAAAACAATTATATACAATAGGAAAGGTATCTTTGAACTCGGAACCTTTAAAGAGCAATGTGTAGTTATGGAGCCCCCACTTATTGTCTTTAATTGTGTATGTACTGTCGGGTTCACAAACTTAGTGTTTCCAAATAACAAACATTGTATGGGACAGCCAACATATTTGTTCTTCCTAGCTTCACCTATACTGTAATCCATGAATCCCTAACCTTTTTTATTTGTGAGCCACATTCAAATGTAAAAAGGTTTGGGGAGCAACATAAGCATGAAAATGTTCCTGGGAATGCCAAATATTTGCAATTGGCTATTTGGCAGACACTGCATGGCCTCGCAGCCTACAGGAGGCTCTGTTTGGCAGTATGCCAGTTTTTTGCTACCAAGTACTTGCTTTAAGGCGCAACATCCAAGGGGTTGGTGAGCAACATGTTGTTCACAAGCCACTGGTTGGGGATACTGCTGTAGGCCCTTTGATCTTTGAAGTCAGTTTTTTAACCATAGTTAAAAGGGAATGTTTAACTGGACATTAACTTCAGTGCAGCAAAAGTCTCAGAAGGTACTGTATCTCCAACTGCGATGGGATCTGCCATATCTGACAAATACATATGCCTAGATTTATGCTTGATTTCAGTATCAAAGCAAAATGTTATAGTCCTCGCACAAGATCGAAACTAAAGGATGTTATACAACCAATCTGATGCAATTTTAAATTACTTAAACTTGCTTGTATGACTATACTTTATAATTAGGAGAAAGTGCATGCCAATTATCTATATCTTTTAATCAGTTGGGACCACTACGACTACTGTACAGTAACTCAGGCACGGTAATTTGTGTAGAGGGCAATTACTGATAGTTGACTGCTGAGTTTAATTAATTACTATGACTCAATTTATTATAAGCTAGACTGTATTCATATAGAAACATAAGTTCTGCACAAAAATAAATTAAGTTTCTAAACAGCAAGATGTGTGGAACCAAAGCAGCAGGGTGCTGGAGGCTCATGCCAACTCCTTTCAGTTAAAAATGCTGCAGTAGCTATTTTGCAGAGAAACTGGCATGTGTTTCAGTACAGGTCCAGATGACTGTTGTTTTGCATGTTGTTGTAATGCTGCCATACATATACTGCATATCAAAAATGATATTTGTTTTTTTAACCTGTAGATAGGGTCCGACTGGCCCAGCGGGATACCGAGAAAAAACCCGGTGGGCTCGAATCGTCATGGGCCCCCACTGGGCCAGACACCCCTCTCCCAATCCCAATATATTTTAAAATAAAAAGTAGCTGACGCACAGCACCGGGCGCGCATGCGCAGTGGTACCGGCATCAGAGGTGTGCTCCCAGCGGGGCTGCAATAGGGGGGTAAGTGAGTAGGGGAGGTGGTGAGGAGGGGAGGCAGGGTGCCAGAGGGGGCCCTGGACAGCAGGTGGGGGGGCCCTGGATGGCAGTCCCGGTGGGCCCTGGGCCCCCCAGTCCGACCCTGCCTGTAGAGTAGGAGTCAAAGAGAATATTGAGAAAATATATATATGCATTTTGTCATCAGTACTTTAACCCTTTCACTGCCAGCTGATTTGGCCAATTTCGTACTTTTATTGCCAGACCATTTTTGAACATTTTGCACTCTTTCACTTTAGGGACCTTTCCTTGGGGGGGGGTTATTTTTCCTTACGATATATCTTTTTTTTAGGACTACCTAAGCTTTTAAAATACATTAGACTTTTGGTTTAATTCCACTTCTGTAAAAAGATATAGGCTTCTAAAAACCATGTTTCCCATAATACATACACATATATCAGAAACATGAGTTATGTACGAGAACACAGCAGATTTGAAAGTTCCATATCTCCTGAACACGCCAATATCAAAAATATATATACATAGTTTTATGGTGATTTTTTACTTGCATAGGTCAAAAATTCTAAGCACTACACTACCAAATTTCCAAAGCACTGCTCCACAAAGCTGTATACTTCTGATTTCAAGATCAAAAATTCAACAGTAGGTTTACCCTAGAAATTGACACATTATTGGAAAGAACGCATTCTCAGGGCCAGATTTATGGAAAGGTCACCTAGGCCCAGGACTAGGGTGGCAGGATTTTAGGGGGGCGGCATGCTGCCCAACCACACCCACATTGGTTCAAAAATACTGGGGCGCTGGAGATAAAAAAAAATTTTCAATTTCCCATGTGCAAATCCCCATTGCTCTGGTCCAGATGATGAAAATTTGCACAAATAAAGTGGAGGGGACAGGGGCGATGAACGGCAGTGGGCCTAGGTGCACCCACTATGTAAATCCGGCCCTGCTCATTTTGACAAATCCAAAATGGGTAAAAAAAATTGTTGTTCTCCAAACTACCAACAAACTAAAGTTTAGCATAAACTTAACTTTAGTATATTTTCAAAAAGTATTTCACAGTCTAGATAGGGTTATTAAGGAATACAACAGAGGTAATGTATAGTTCAAAACAGGCGCAAGCCACCATGCTTTTCATAGTTTGCATCCTGTCCCATGGGTGAGTGTCCATTATACTCAGCATTACCCTCCTTGACTATTAGCTGATGCTGATTTTATATAGAAAGCTGCTCAGTTAAAACTGTTTTAATCAAGACAAAAAACCCAAGTGGAAGCTATGGGTGCACATGCAACTGAAGACAAATGCAAACTGTTCCCAAAGCAAACAATGCAAAGAACATGCAGAAAGACAGGACGTGTAAAACAAAGCAATAGCCATCTGAAATCCTGGAGCAGAATCAAATGCAATACCAACTGGAAAGGTAAAGATGTTATCCACTAATGTGAAAACTGAATCAACTAACTCTGTTTTAGTTTCATATGGGGGTACAATATTGATTCCCAGATGCTACACAAGTTTAAGAGTGGGCTGCAGGCGCGTGGGCTCCACAGCTTGAAAGGGGTGCCGGAGTACAAGGCACCATAGCATGCAAGCGCAGTCGGAGAGGGGGGCTCCACAGCATGGAAGGGCAACTGGAGCATGGGTTCCACAGTGCAGAAGGGCTGCTGGAGCGTGGGGCTCCACAGTGTGGAAGGGCTGCCAGAGCGCGGGGCTCCACAGAATGGAAGGGCTAGTCTAACACATGGGGCAGAGTAAAGGGTAATTTGTAGCAAGATAATACTACAATTTCCTAGGCCAGTGTAATGTTTTAGTGGCTTTGGCTTTTCATACTTTTACAAATCTCTAGCAGTGAACTGTGTAGTCCAGCATGACAGGCAACCTGTTTGTATGTTTTATGACTATTTGTGTTTTTAATTCATTTTCTATGATTTTATTTATTAAATAATCTATATTAAGGTATGGTGGGGCGAACCCAACTGAAGGTTTTCAGTTGAGCTTGTTGTAACGGTAGGACCTTACCAGAGTACTGCACATGTAAGTTTAGAAGAGGGAGAAAGGAGGTTCTCTCCTGTGACTGCACGGTGGATTGATTGATACAGAAGCTACTACTGCTTGTGCTAGGGGGCAACCTGCTTGGATTTCCTATAATAGACACTGCAGATTCAGGTGCAGCAGCAGGGCTGCTGAACTTCTCTCATGTTGGGGGCACAGCATATTAGCGATCTCTTGTTAAATTCTGGCTTTAGAATATTGCTTTGGGTTAAGCTGGCAAGGTCATATTTATTTGATAAAATGTGAATAAATGCTGTGGCCATTTTACACCCATCTCTGTCTCCTGGTTTCATTAAGGTATGTAATAATGCGGTCCAGTGGGATAGCTTAAGGTGAAGGGTCAAATGGAGGAGTCCCCTTGTCATGTATATAGGAAAATTCTCTGTGCTATCATTTTAGCCCTGGAGCTATAATCATAGGGGCTGCATGACAAGGAATCCGAATGACCAGCAGTCAGATTATACTGGTCTAAGTTAGAGATCGGCCGAATCACATGTAGCTGTGTTTAGGTGAGAAGGAATGAGTTAAAACAGGAGATGGCCATGCACAGGGGCAGAGTAAGAGAGGGACGTGATGTCAGGGAAGAAGCAGTTAATTTCCTTATCTTTTGAGCAGGTAGAATCATTCCCTCTTACTACATTATATATGAGTGCCCCTTTCCTGCCTGCTTGACTTTTCCTGCACTAACGATCTACTCCAGCTCTGGGGGTTAAAAGGTTAATCTTGCAAACAGTCCAGGCACAGATCATTCTGATTGTGCAGGGAAGGCAGGCAGGCAGGCAGGCAAGGGCTGCATATAATCAAGTAAGGCAGAATAAGTAAAAAGCCCCCCTTCCTCCAGCCCCCCTTTAATAAAATACAACACATGCTATTTTGAATGAAAAGGCCGCAGAACAGTTTTATTATAACAAGTAGTATTATGGTGCAAAACACACTATGACAAATGATAACATATCATTAGCATAGCATAAGATAACAATAGTATTTGTATAACAAACAAATATGAATACCTACGTACTGTAGTAAAAGCAACAACGCTGCCAGCTGCCATAGTAGCCTGTAACCTACCTGCTACCCAACCAAATGTTATTTCTTTGGTGTTTTGTTACCCCTGAGGTGACAGGCCTCCCAGCTACCCATTAACCCTGCAACTCCCATGCTCACACACCTATTGGTTCCTGGACCCCATGATCCCGCCGTTACCTATCAAATATCTATAGGGGAGATGGGTGGTAGTTTTTTGTTGCTGCTACAAAATGGTGTGAGGGTGGCAACCTCAGTCGTCGTCCCCTTTTATCCTGTCCTACGTCACTTTGCCCGCTCCTTCGGCTGCCCAATCCCCTACAAACAACTAGGAGGAGCTTCTGCACCTCCGGCTCTGTCATGCCCCTGCTTCCCTAGACTGTGCCCCGTGTCATCGGGTTACTTGAAAGGAAGCAGTAGCACTGTGCTAAGGAGGCTGTAAACCCTGACCCTGTGTGGCCACGTAGTATAAGCCGACAACACCATTTAACTGTGCTGCCGTATTCTTCCTGTCAGTCAAGCATTTAACTTCCGGCTATGCAAGCTCTGACTGACAAGCCACAAGGGACCATAAGAATGTGTCGGAGACCAGCACTCTCTTAAAGGAGAAGTGACCTTCTGTATGTCCAATTTACATAGAAAGAGGTCACATTGAGGAAAATGGTCTAAAGGACATACAGTATAGGCATATTTTTATGAAGAATTTAATTATGCTAAAACCTGAAAAGTGTCACTATCCCTTTGAGGTACAAAACTGATGGATTTGCAATAAAAACAGTATCCAGAATAGGGTCTTGTGCCCAAATGCACACCCATAGAAGCAGGTAGGGGCTAAACATCAGGTTGGTGACTGCGGGGAAAGGAAAGAGGATACTGATAGAATTCCTTTTGGCAAAATAATTTTGATATTTTACCAAAAAACTTAAGCAATTTTGCCCAAAAACTCAGGATACAGGCTGAAAGTTTCTTTACTGTCAAATGTATCCCAGCTAACAATATTATATAGTTTTACTGCTTTCACATTATTTATTTAGGCACACTAGCTATTCTGACAAACCACAATATATACGTCTGGAAGTCAGAGAAAATCAGTTGCATTTGCCCAGTCAACCCTCATCAAGTTTTCAAAATATGTGAAGGTCATATGGCTATATAAAGGTAGAAAAATCACCCCCATGTTATTTAGAGTACAAACAAATTTTAAACCCCATTACTTATTTAATAAATATTGCTCTATAAAGCATTTTCAGTTGTGGTTACGAATAACAAGCTGTCAGCCTGAATTGTCTAGAGATGTGCCACTTCCTGCTTAACAAAAATCAAGATGTTTTCAAGGCTTCTGTTTGAGAGATGGAATTTATAGTTATGTACTGTCAGTTGTGATCCAGTAATGTCTAAAACTGACAGAACATTTTAGTCTGACAAAGTAAAAAAACATGTTTCCATGTTTGTCTGGCTACTACAAAAATTCATTAGAACTATATTTTTGTTGCTTTGTAGATAGTGCAAGTTAAAAGAAAACCACAGGGCAGATTCATGAACATACATGTGAAATTTCACTGGTGCAGCTGTCAGTAGCAACCAATCAGCAATTATTTTTAAATATCTACTATTAGTTAGAGTGCTTTCCCCACCATTTCTGCTAAACTAAAATAAATGCTAGAATTCAAATAGGTCCACCTTGTGTGTTATGACTATAAACTGATGCTCTCACTTGGTTCTACCACATCTAGGGTACATTGCTGCAACATACTATCAAGCATTAAATCATTAATGGAGCTACAGTCCTATCTGACATGGATTCTTAAATATGTAAACTTTGTACTGCATGAAATATCTATTTATCCCCATGTTCTGAAGTATAATTGCAGTTCAATATTGCCCAGCAAAAATCGCATGGTAACACTGCAAAAGGTTTTCCTTTGATAATCCCTGATAATGCATTTGTAATCATGTTTGGAATGCCTACTTTAAATAGCTATAACAGTGCCCGCATACACCCCTCCGGTGTGAGTGTACACACGCGCCTGCACCGGAGCGATGGGGGGCTGTGCTCCCCGGTAAGCGGCTGGGCAGCATGCTGCCCCTATTACTCTGCCGCCCTAGGCCCAGGCCTTTGTGGCCTCACCACAAATCCGGGCCAGATTTGTGGTGTAGGAAACATGCTCCTAAAATGATAGCCTTGATCCTTCCGTTCCTAACCTGGATACAATTAACCCTTTGTAATCCAGGGGCCTGAATCCTCTTTGCCGGAAAGATACTGGGATTTACAGTGCAGTGCATCCACCTAATGGGCACTGAGTAACACACCACAAGGGATTTCCACTAGGAAAATAAAACACAACAGTTGCAGTAAACCAAGAGGAAACTTATATAAGGAATAAAGAAAATCATAGGTTAATCAAATGCAGTGCAATAATATTCCTACACTGGGAAACGTGGGTCTGTCTAGCACCTAGCACAGTCTCTCTCCACTCCGAGTGGACAACATAGTTCAGTTCACTTGAAATGTGTGCTTCCCCCCAAACTCTTTATTTCCCAGGTAGCGCAACCTGCCCCAATATACCCCTCCTTTAGGATAAAGGCTGTAGCCCCCACGTGGCAGGCTCACAAGAAACAACTGTCCTCACATTGGGGACACACAAGGGTTGCAACAGACATTCAACAGCTGAACTGGACTCAGGGATATCCAAGTTGAGCACAAAACACAGTCTCCTTACCGCAGCTCCTTCACATTACACACTTAACTTCCACTCTTCCCAGATCTGGCTCTGGCTGGCTGTGCAGCACGGGCTCCTTTATAAGCTCTTTCTGCACCCTGTGCATTTGCCTCCAAATCAAGGGACTCCCCTGGGAGTAAATAGATTATATTAATGTTAAAAAGTTCTGGGAGTCAGCAATTCTCCCATTTAATTCATTAGGCAGGCATGACAAATGAATCTATTCTAACTCCACTGTACTAAAAAACAAATGGCACCATTTAGTTTTCCAAAATCAGCACACACAACATAAACTCTTGTAACCAGAACCATCTGTTTACCATTGGTTTGTCTGGTTATAAATAAGTAGCTGCAATGTTAAACAGCTACACCAGTCTGCTGTCATAGGCATAGTTAATCCACTCAACCATTTCACTCCAGCAGAAGTCTCAATTTCTGAGCAGCTGGCCATCATTATATCAGAATGGAAACTCTAACAATCCTGCTGTTGAATGTTGATCATTTACTTCATGTAAAATGAAAAATTCAGAGATATAATGCTAGGGTAGAAATAGAGAAGTTGTTAATTAAAGCTTAAAAACTCAACCAAGTGTGAAGTCATATGAAATATATGTTTAAAAAAACATTTATCGCATTCAAGCAACTACAAAGAAAGGGATATATAGCTGAAGTAATATTGAAACTGTTTTTATTTCTTATGTGAATCACAATTTCAATTCAGGCTTTATGGATGAATGACTAATGTGATTTTGCGGTAAGGATAATGGTGACTTTTTTCCCATTCCTATTACTTTATTCTACACAATAGAACTTTCATTGGCCTTATGTTCATGCAAACATAAGGCCAATGTTATCTGGAACAGTTGTTAGGTGTCTCTATGGTCTGGCATCCTTCATCCAGTGTCAGCCCACCCCATGCTCCATACACCATCCCCTGTCAGTACTCTTGCATCAGCCACCCTAACCCCAACTCATACTCCAAACTGTCAACTAAAAGTTCTAGTTCTAGTTTTAAAGTTTGGAAGAGCATTATGGTAGACCTGAAAAATTGCCAGTGTGAAACTCCACAAAAAATACTCTGGGATAGTGCATTTTTTAAAGAAAAGAAACCCCAGCCCAGGGCAGCAGATACTTAACTAGAATTGCTTTGAAGTGTATAATAACTTTTGGTACATCCAACGATTGTATCTTTTTTTCCCCTTTAAAGTGGTAAAAGTCAGAATAAGATAGGGCTTGTGCATAAATTAGAAATGTGTCAATGGACTGCTGCCAGAGGAAGGGTCTATTTTAGAAGTTATTATGAGAAAGGATCATGGTTTAAAACTTTAGAAGCAGGAACTAACATACCGTACACAAGCAGTAGAGTAAAAGTAAATGAATTTTGGAAAGAAAGACTGGAGGCCACAACATCTCCAAAACATCTTCAAACTCAATGTTTCATGACTGTAGCCTTGTACTGCATTAAAATGAAATCTACAGTAAAAAGTGATGCCTATTAATTAAGAGATAAGAAAAAACAAGACTGCAAAGCTGAAGCAGCCAGCAAATATATGAAAGAGTTCTAAAAGCATGGGAAAAAGTCACTCAGGAGACAGTATGCAAAGTGTAGGCAAAGCTAACAAAATGAAAAAGTTAAAAAGATCTATTTCAGAGGAAAAAAGAAAGAAAGACTTATATAGCATTGCCTTTTGGAAAATAATAGTTTCATACAAGAATCATAGCTGACAATGTTTCAGGGGAAATAACACTCCTACTGACAAGAAAAACATTATTTTATAAACTCACAGAAGTTATTAAACCTTGACTATAGCAATAAAACCACTATTAAACTGTAGTTAAATGTAGTTTCTTTTTACCCGTATGTATTAATAAATCACAGAGACATCTAAATTTACACTTTGGAATTACGTCTGACATTTTGCATTTGTAATGTAATTTAATGAAGCTAAAAGGCCGAGGCACCAGATGTAAATATGTAGAGATATTAATAGCAAAGAGGAAAGCTGTGACCACTAAATATTTGTACACATTTATTTAAGGCACTCGTGCAATGAATGTGTGACTACATATTTTAATTGATTTTCTAAACTCATTAATACATTAGTGATTATTATAGAATTCTGTGAAAATGACTAATTACTGTTCATCTGTGTGTCTTTATTTCCCCTTTAATTTTTTTATATGGATGATTGCAGAGGCTTTATACCTGTGCATTTGAATTAAGTGTCAACTATGCATTGCTTTTTAGCAGTGAATACAACTTTCCATTATCTTGATACAGAACCAGTGACCAGCTCCTTGATGCAGCTCTCATCATTCCTAAATGTTGTGGGTAAAGGAAATAATTTTTAAATAATTTGAAGTTTTTTGATCAAATTAAGTCTATGGGAGATGGCCTTTCTGTAATTTGGATATATGTATATTTTGACACACACCTACCTTGTGTCCATTACATACTCTCACTGTAGCATTACAACAAACTAATCATTTGAATTTGAAACCCAAAATCATCACGGCTCTTTTTAATCCTTTTAAAGAATACCATATTCAACCCAGTCTTATTCATTTACCTAAACCATGGGCATGTAATCCCCAATAGATGTGTACCTGTGACAAATAGTCTGCAAAATCTTGTTACCTATAATTGCTGTCCATTAAAGAAGGACAGAAGGATTACCAGCCACACCAATGAGAACAATCTGCATGGCCTTTAGAGATGAATAATTGTTTCTTCAGGAAAATGCAAAAACAATTAAAGTGGGTTTATAGAAGTAGAAATAAAATGCAATTTCCGATGCGTCTGAGAAATTATAAGTAAGATTAAATTGTAAAGCTACGCTTTGCTTTAGGCCGGTTCAAAGTATTGTTATCAACTGTTGCATATGGCAATGTCACAGTTAATTTCCATAATATTCATTTTATTCCATTTAATACCTTTTTACCATTGTTTAGTTACAGTTAAGAAAAAAGGAAATGTTTCTTTTTATTGAAGTACACACAGCAAATTTCCTTTCCCCCTAAATTTAACCAGCTATGTATACAAAAAAAGGGGAATATGAGCAAAATGATGAACTGTTTATTATTAAATGCATGTGTGTATCTCTCTTTTACTTGAGTCATAATAACAGCCTGATATACTTATTTTATTGAAGTTTCTTTCCTATGAGTGTGTCTGCACAGCAATCCTTACCTGAAGAGATGAAGCTCAAGCACATACAGGTTTTGGAATACTTACAAATGATGTTCTGATAACAAAGCAAAGCAGATAATATACAAAAGGCTATGAATATAAAAAACCTATTATTAAGTATCTTGCATTTTATCATGTTACAGAAAATCTTTGTGCTTCTATCAAGGCAGTCTACTGCTGAGACAAAGCAATTTCTACCGCAGGCTTGTTGATTATCTAAACAACAAAATCTAAAATCTTATATAACACTGCTTACACATTTGTTACACAGTCTTAAGAAATTCCAAGTGTAGCACCTCTCCCCTGGGGCTGCTCAAACCAACTACTGTAATTTGAGCACTTATCTGCAGGCTTCTACAGTGATACAGGGAAAGACAACATGCATTGCCTCTGCTCTTGGCTTCTCCGAACAAAGAAAAGAATTGCCTGCCTAAGGCGTAACCTAAATGGAAAATTCAGCACATAATTTTGATACAATACACAAAAGCCATGAATATTCTGTAAATTATATCCTTCTAGTGATGTCATCAGTTATAATCAGTGCTTAGTGACTCAGTAAAACCTATGTATTTAACGGAAAATTACAGCACCCAAACACCAAAGATTTTCAGCATAATTGTGGCTGATTTACATTGAAGCAAATCCACATTACATATTACCTGCAATTGCGTCAGGTACATCACCACTTTACAGTGAAAATTATGCTGGAATTGTAGGGGAAATGCTGCATTGTTAGCTAAAAATGTGTGCACTAAATTGAACTTTGCACACTGCACTTGTGCACAAAAATGAGCCTTTAAGTATCACAGCCCAGACATGATTTAATCAACACATTTAATTGTAGCTCAACATCATTATGGTCAACCATATTTTGAGCTCTGTGTGCTACTGGTCTGATTGGAAGAATGGCATTAATGGAAAAGAACCACGTGAAGCACATCTAGTCAAAAGGCATGAGATTTTGCACCGTTTTGATGCAGGAAAAGGTTTTATGGTCATGTGAGAACAAAAAATTGTATTTTGGCTGAAGTTCAAAGCAAATGTAGACCTCAACTCCAAAATATACCATCCCTAGAGTGATGTATACTTCTGATAGCATCATGCTGTGGGGCTACTTTTGATCTGCAGATCTTTAAAACAGAAGGAATCATAGAAACTACTGTCAATAAAAAATAATCCACCATTTTAAAATCTTATTGAATGGCTCAAGAATACAAATATTATACCAATGCATAGTCAAGATCAAATGTGAGACTTTCATTTTCTTTTGTGTTAATGCATTGCTGACATTTCTGTTCAGACCATTTCCTATTCATTTTTCATTCTGATTTCTAAATTGTTGGTTGCTAGGTTTCACTGCTTAGAAAAATATGTCACAAAGAACAAAAATGCAGCGTAGATATCTGATATTTATATACCTATCTACATATAGAAATATATATATACAACTCAGATTAATTGAATCAACCTAAAGACTCTATTCAAATTTAATACGAAACAAATTTAAAAAAACTTGATTCAAGTTTTTTTCTCCAAAAAATCTAGAAAGTCAGGAAGGCTGCTGGCACCAGCATGACGGCAGGAATGTTCTCAGTGCCTGGGAGGTTGTAGTCGACTATTATAATCTGGAAATTGCAAGCAGCAGATTTTCTTAATTCACTTTGTAGAATTTTAATACCTTCAAAAACTTTCAATAACTTCAACATGTCTTATAATCATTTTCTGACATCAATATTCTTTGTTTTATATGATCAATGGTGTACTATTAATAAAACAATACTGTTAACAAGCCATAGTAACACTGTTGATATTACTATTATAAAACAATAAAATAAAAATACAATACCTTTCCAATTATCTGTGGGGTTAATCGTTCTGTTCCTGATGAAAACACAGATGATGTTTGCCTCTTGTATGGTTCTTCCATTTTATCTTTGATCTAAACACATAGTTCAATACATAGTTGAAGGACCAGCAATGCAAAAATACTAGAATATTGTTATACTCAATTGAATATAATGTATTTGCCCTGTTATTGTAAACAGAAAAATGTGCATTTGCTTCAGATGCTCTGATAACATTTATATAAATAAGCTCTTTGGTGGTAATGGAGTCATCCATTCAAGCTGCAATATGACTATACATTTACATGCCAGATAAGAGAACAGATTTAGAATTTGCTGGTTTAAATATTTCAAAAGGGTCATTTACTTTTGCAAGTGCACTAGCAAATGGCTGGAGTGCAACTGCTAGAGTGCTAAGGGGTGCAAGTGTGTAGAAGAAGCACATAGAAACACTTGCACCCCAAGGTAAAATCAGATTAATCCATCACAAGAAGTGCAGGTGTCTCCACCCTTAAGATGCTCCTAACGTGCTCATCTGAATGACACATAAAATAGAGGGTGGGTGGTGGAACATGCCTCCCCTGTTAACTCCTCTTGAATGCGTTAGGCAGCGTGCAGTTCAAGGGGCATGTCAGAGGTCTCTGCACTCTGAAAAGGGATGTGAAGGCCTGCATAAGTAATTCAAATGCACCATGTAGTGTGCAAAGTGCAAAACAAATGCCCATTGCATGATGCATTGTATATGAGTCCTCCAATTTTATTCACATACCTATAAGATTAATTATTTTCTTGCAAAATAAGATTTTCATTGTCAAGAATAATATTTACACTTGCTGGACAAACAGATGCAATGTATACATGTATACTTTCAAACTGTTCAAAATATTCAACATATATTGAAGAGTTAACATTCAATTTGCTTTCATTTTTAATATATTTGGGTAGACATTGCCTTTACCTTTAAGCCCCTTATCTAGCCCTACCTAGTATTCATCTAGGATTAACCCATTATGATTCTTGTCACATTTATACAGTTATGAAGCTACTTATTTTACATAGCACAGAGATTTTCAGGCACTAGAATTGCCTATCTTGAAGAGCTTAGAGTTTAATTTAGAATTTATTATATTATACACATCATAACATATATTTTTAACAAATATCAAAAGTTAGTGGGGAAGTGTTCCTAAGGATGACTAATCAGTTATGATGAAACTTTAAAGGGCTGGGGAGAGGGGACTACTATACAACAGACCCCTTGACACCTGGTCTGTTCTATTTTAGTTACGTCACTGTCTTTAATGGTTTTTATATTATGTTAGAGATGGGACAAACAGTGGTTCAATGGTTTGGAAAGAACACAATGGTTTTTTTAAATTCCTCCTTATGTCTTAATGATGCAATACTTCATATTAATATCTCTCTCTAGACCTCCACAGAACATTGCTATGTCATTGATCTCTTCAGTTTGGCCAGAAACTGGATCTAATTGAAGCTATTCTTTTTCTGGTTTTGATCTGGTTACACTATTACCAACCACAATGTTTGGTGCATACTGTTTTGCGACCTTGGGTAAGTTAGTTAGCCCCTGTGACATAGACCATTATAGTGTAGTACTAATGTAACATGTTCAGGCAGGGAAATTATTTAATGTTTTCCAATAAGGGGACGAGGAGAGAGAGAGTTTGCACTACTGGTTTAAATTAGCTGGGGACCATATTTTTCCCTGAAGGATCCCTAGAATTATTCATGCAAGTACATTAATTCCAGGCACATAGTTCAAGGTGGCACAATTCACACAGTAATGAAATCTGCACCCCCATAATGAATATGCAATACTTGAAGTGTAAAGTGTTCCCAGCTCCAGGGACATCCTGCATGCCAGCACGAAGGAATAAAAGTGAAGAATGAAATGATCAAGAGCAGATTCAGAATGCAACCACAAAATGCATTTCTGGTAATATAGTGCGAATTTTTATCAGGAGTCGGTTTATCACGGCATATATGAATTACAAAGAAGTAGCTATAAAACAAACATTGCTCTGAGTTGCAAGTACAAATTATAATTGTCCCTGTGATATTAGTAGTAGGAGATCTGGTGTGAATGCAGAGAGACCGGAGGCGGTGAAGAAGACTATACTTTGAGGGATGCGGGAGACTATACTTTAAAGGGGTGAAGGAGACTATACTTTAAAGGGGTGAAGGTGACTATACTTTAAAGGGGTGAAGGAGACTATACTTTAAATGGGTGAAGGTGATTAAACTTTAAAGGGGTGAAGGTGCCTATACTTAAAAAGGGGTGAAGGAGACTATACTTTAAATGGGTGAAGGAGACTATACTTTAAAGGGGTGAAGAAAATTATACTTTAAAGGGTTGAAGGAGACTATACTTTAAAGTGGTGAAGGAGACTATACTTTAAAGGGGTGAATGAGACTATACTTTAAAGGGGTGAAGGTGACTATACTTTAAAGGGGTGAAGGAGACTATACTTTAAAGGGGTGAAGGAGACTATACTTTAAAGGGGTTAACTTTTAGTATGTTATACAATAGCTAATTCTAAGCAACTTTTCAAATGGCCTTAATTTTTTTTTATAGTTTTTGAATTATTTGCCTTCTTCTTCTGAACCTTTTCAGCTCTCAAATAGGGGTCACTAACCCCATCTAAAAAACACATGCTCTGTAAGGCTGCAAATGTACTATAATTGCCACTCCTATTCATATTCCAGTCTCTTATTAAAACCAGTGCATGGTTGCTAAGGTGGTTTGGGTCCTACCAACCAGATTGCTGAAACTGAAAACTGGAGAGCTGATGACTAAAAAGCTAAACTCAACAAACCACATATAATAAAAAAAGAAAACCAATTGCAAATTGTTTCAGAATATCACTTTTTGCATTATACTAAAAGTGAATTTAAAGGTGAACAACCCCTTTAAGAGTTGGCACCTGAAGAGAGAGATGACGAGCCATGCTACATTATTAAATACACAGCAACAGATTATTAAATCACCACTAGGTCTCAATTTGAACAGATTAATAATATATTAGATGAGAAGAAAGAAATGATGTGTAGGATATTATTTGAAATGATGCAGGTAACTACAAAGTTGGCTTGGGAGTAATAGTGACTAATATGCCATGTCATTCTGGAAATGGTAACCTTGGCATTGAAAATGTATTAGTATATTGAGACTGCTATATCTGTAAATAAGATTTAACCAGGTAGGACCAAGAACCGCTAAATGCAGCCATTTTTAGAAAGACACTAACCTTGATATCAGATCAGTAGCTTAAGTCTCTCGGTGCTTGTACATGTTTATCAGTTGGCTGCGTATAAGCTTCTGTGTTTTTGTAAAGAGTAGTGACAAGGAAGCTAATTGCAAAATAGCATTTGTCATTCTATCATCCCTTTCACAAGTTTCTTTTATATTCTTTTTTTTTTATTTACTTTTGGTATTGTGTAATAAAGCACTACATGATCTCAAGCATTGTATTATTTCTTTTTATGTAGCATATTGCACTTGCAGAACATTCTATTTCTAGAACACATGTTTAGGGAAAAGTACAATTGTATCAAAGCAGCTCATATGAGTGATGAAAAAAGAGCAGTCTTAGCTGTGCCTATTAGGATCTCTTTTTTTATATATCTCAGCCAGTATATTTCTATGTACATCCCACAGAGATTTCTTTCTTTGCGAAAACAGACTAAGATATTTGATCCAATTCCTCCACAAAAGCCAATATAATTTAAGACAGCATCTTCCACCTTCATCAGATGTTGCTACTTTTAACACAGCTTAGGATAATGTCTTTATAACAGCTTCGGCTCCTTTCAGCTCTTACCAAGTACAGCTTTCTTTCCCACTTTCATTTATATCCACATCATTTCTTCTTTATCACTTGTGGAACAATTCGCTAATTAAATTATTGTAGCTTGTTTAACTAACCATTATGTGACAAAACAACACAGGATCTCATTTCTATAGAAAGATATTCTATTCAGAGAAACTGCTTATCGTTATCATTAAAGTGATATTATATTTCCCGCAGTTGATATAGAAAATAGCAATATCATTATATAAGAAAATATCTTACTTTGGACTTTATTAACTGTTTATGAAGGTTGCATGCAATGTGCAGTCTTGTACTTTCCAAGGTAATACTAGCTGGCTGGCATCATATAAAATATACTTGAAATCTAAACCTATGATTTTTTTATATAATTAATCTTTAAAAATGTCTTAACTAAAGGATCTGGTGTTCATATCCACAGCCATATCGCCCCTAACTTAAAACTAGCAAGAACTAGTAACATCTTCTTATAGACCAAGCCACTAACTCGTCTTCTCCCTCAGGGTTGGGCATATTTTTAGTGGTACACAGACAAAAATTACATACATTTGCCAGAAATAAGGCTAACTTTTCTCTGAGCAGATTCTGATCTGAGATGTTGTTATATAGGATCTGTATGAACCATCACAGACTAAGTGAACTACAGTATATGGATCCCATGTATGATGAAGTTAATCATATTACCAGCAAAAGGCTGGATCAATAAAATTATGGCCCAGTCGGCTTGCACACCCTGTGTGTTTGTAAATTAGACAGTTACTTTTTTCCAGTTTGGTGAGCACCTTCATCCCAAAAGCCTGTTTCCGCAATTTGTAGGGATAATCATATTTCTACCAGAATTGAGCTTAGTGAGTTGCAGTGGCATAACTAGATGTTATTGAGCCCCACCACAAATACATTTCAAGGCCCCCAATTTATCATGGGGTTGTCCTGTTTTGCCAATATTTGTTGAAATTGTTATCAATTAGGGCCTTATGGGGCCCACTATACCTCCTGGGCCCCAGTGCAGCAGCTGGGGATACAGACAATGCCTCTTCTTGAAACACAATGCAGATCCTGTGCCAGCTAATATGTTTCTCTTCTGTATTTTGCTCTGGCAGAAAACATATTGGGCTACTCTACTGCAATTTCACATTCACATCAGGAAAAACTCAACCCACGCAGACCCTAACCCGCAAAATGTTGCCACTGTTGGACCCACACCCAACCCATACCCACAGCATCTTGCATCTTACTTCTGTGCGTTCCTCTGGTTCCTCTGCCACTGTATGACTATAAGTCTTGCTCATGGTGGTTCCATAGTACTATAAATTCCAAAAGTAAGAACTAGTGACATCCTCTTATAGACCAAACCACTAAACTGTCTTCTCCCTCAGGACGGGCATATTTTTGGTACCATTTTTAGTAGTATTACTTACTGTATGTGCACCTACTTTTCCTCATCCTGATAATTAATGTGTACAAAACCTTTTTAGACTATGGGGTCTATTTATTAAAGGTCAAGTTTTGTTTTCTCAAAAAATATTTTCCTGTAAAAAAAAATTAGAATTTTTAGAGAATAAAAAAATCGAAGGTGTTATTTACTAAAACTCGAATTTATCTCATATTTAATTAAACTATGCTTGACCAAGCTCCTGTCAATGATTTTATTTTATTTATCAATAAACTAACTCAAAAAAGTGGGGTCGGGAAAAAACTCAATAGAATCGATTAAAAACCCCAATTGTATGAATTTCAGATCTAGTGCACAAGTAGATTGATTATTTCGTGTTAAAGCCTGAAAACCCCCAAAATTTAGGATTATTGGACGAAACCCAGCGCAGATCACAATATCTTCAAATTGTAAAAGGCCCATCTCCCATTGACTTATACATGACCTCGACAAGTTTGAGATGGCGTATTTTCGAGATTCAGACTTTTTGCAGCTTTGGGGTATAATAAATCTAGAAAAAGTTTTTGCTCAAAACCTCTACCAGAGAAAATTATGGTTTAGTAAACAACCCCCCAATTTTTAGAGATTTATTATGCCCCAAAGCAGAAAAAAATCTGAATCTGAAAATACTCCAGCTAAAACCTGCCGAATTCATGTAAAAGTCAATGGCAGAGGTCCCTTTAACCATTTGAAGATGTTTTTTGCCTTCACGATCAGAATCCGAGAACCGAAAATACTCCAGCTAAAACCTGCCGAATTCATGTAAAAGTCAATGGCAGAGGTCCCTTTAACCATTTGAAGATGTTTTTTTTCTTCACGATTTTCAGGTGTTTTGGGGTGTTTGAGACTGGTTTTTGCAAAAATTTGATAAATTTGAGTTTATATTTGATTAAATTTTTTCGAGTTTAATTATTAGTAAATTAGCCAAATTCATAAATGGGAGTTAGGTTGAGATTATTTCTAGTAAAATATGAGAGAAAAACAAGTTATAGTAAATAACCCCCTAAATATATGGAGGACCAATGGACAATTGAAAAAATATATATAAAAAGATGCACGACTAATAAAAATTTCCAGGATTTTTTTTCTCAGGCAAGCAATACATTTGCTGTTTCCAACTGATACATTTATTTTTAAGAAACATGTTTCTCTTTTAATTCCTCTTTTAATTCAAGTGAATGTAAAAATAATATAGTATTCCTAAATGAGAGCAGAGCGTTCACTTGTTTTAGGAAATATTCCCCAAACTAGTGCCTCATTAGCCACCGCTGAACCTAATTACAGAAGGAAAATAATGTGCTTGAACAAAGTCTGCTTCCAATTAAAAAAACTGAACTCATGTAAATTTGGTGATATATGCAGAAAATAACTGCAGAAAATGCAGTTGTGAATCTACAGCAATAATAATATTTACAAGACAGAAAATAGCTTTTAAATGAAAAATTTATCAGGCAGGGCACTAGATGGCTAAAGTTAGCAGGTATGAAACCTACTGGAAATATAGCTCAGGTTATGAATATACAGTAAGAGGTCCATGTTTTTAATTCCTGAATCTGTCAGAAATGTAAATTTTTCCCACACAGAGTTTAAGAAATATTCACAATAAATTGTATGCCAACTCTATCTGTCAAATGCCTGAATGTTATAGGATAAGTGCAATAAGATGGCAGAACTGTAATAATAAGCTGCAGTCTGCAGTTATGCACATATGATTTAGTTCAACAAAATGCAATTTAGCAAATGTTTTATTGCCGTTATGTAAATTTTATTCAAATTGCTCTTAATCTTTAAAATATATTTTTCCATTACAAGTTCCCTTCATTCTTCCTACTCAAGAATCCACCACAATCTTAAGATGCTGCAACCAAATCTGGGCCAGGTAGCCAACAAGGCTGGAAAATGAACTGATACATTCCGGTGCATAAAATTAACTTCTCCTGGATAATATTAGAAACCCCTAGCTGCACCTATTAATATGTTAAATGTAAACATTGGAGTGTTTTTTAAAATTTAAATTATAAACTGATCAGTGATTTATGTAAACTAGCCAAGAATTTTAGCTAAAATACTGTAGTCGGAGTGCTAGAGTATATGTCAACCTCTCATTTTAGTTTCCATGGCAACCTATGCAATGTTTATGTAAAAACCCTTTTTCTTACACATACTTGTAATAGATGCACACAGGAGGTGGGGCATCCTTGTTTTCATGGCGCTGCTAAAATGCATCACGAAAATACACATGCAAAGTTGCCTAGTGACTATCGCGCGAGTGACGTCAGTGGATGTGATGTCATATAACGCAAAATTTGGATTTGGAATTTGTTTTTTTCTAATTAATTATGGTATATATAACCTTCTGATGTGCTGAACCACTAGAATTGCCCTTGAGGAAGGCTCATGCCAAAACGTTGAATTCATTCTCCATTTTCTGATATTCTGATGTTCTTATTGTATCATTTATATGTTACATGCTGCATTTTATTGTACATCTAGTATAGGTCAATCTAAAAACAACTGGACTTGCTGAGTAATCAATGAAGACGTTTCACTACTCATCCGAGCAGCTTCTTCAGTTCAACTGACTGGTGTGAGAAATTCTCGGCATATAAACTCTTCCACTAATCCATTTACAATGGAACATTGTAACTCTTCAAAGAGGTGACATCTGAAGAAACTCACAGAGGTGTTGATTCTGTGTAGTTGTGATAGGATTATCCAATGTGTCATGCAACTCCTAGATACAGGTGTTACTTGTGAGAGTTGCATGAATGGATGTGTGAAGTGTTCTGAATCCGCCGGGGTACAGATGTTAGAACAGCATTGTATGTAGCAGACAGGTGATGTCGAAGGCCCCCACCTCTGTTCAGAGATGGTCTCTCCACCTTGACATGAATCACCTCTTTCACGCCTCGTTCAAACCAGCGGTCTTCTTTATCCAAGATTTGGACCTTGCTGTCTTCAAAGGAGTGTCCCTTGTCTTTTAAGTGTAGAAAGACAGCTGAGTTTTGCCCTGTAGAGTTCTTCCTCCTGTGCTGAGCCATTCGCTTGGAGAGCAGTTGTTTTGTCTCCCCGATGTATAGATCTGTGCACTCCTCGCTACACTGGACTGTGTATACCACATTGCTTTGGTTTTTTTTTGTTTTTTTTGAGGTGGGGGCCTTCGACACCACCTGTCTGCTACATACAATGCTGTTCTAACATCTGTACCCCGGTGGATTCAGAACACTTCACACATCCATTCATGCAACTCTCACAAGTAACACCTGTATCTAGGAGTTGCATGACACATTGGATAATCCTATCACAACTACACAGAATCAACACCTCTGTGAGTTTCTTCAGATGTCACCTCTTTGAAGACTTACAATGTTCCATTGTAAATGGATTAGTGGAAGAGTTTATATGCCGAGAACTTCCCACACCAGTCAGTTGAACTGAAGAAGCTGCTCGGATGAGTAGTGAAACGTCTTCATTGATTACTCAGCAAGTCCAGTTGTTTTTAGATTGACCTATACTTGATATACTATGACCTGGATGAATGAAAATCTTCATAGTCATATTTTATTGTACATTGTTGTATTAGTATTACTATTGCATTTTGGTATGTATTACTTTTTGTACTGTGTGTATGCTATATTCTGCATATTCTTGTATATGCAGAATTGCTATATTGATGTACTTTTTCAGTAAACTGGATATTTAATTGCAAAAGCATACCACTTTTGTGCATTGTGTTACTTAAAGGTGGGCAGAATATTTTATGTACTATAAATTATTATTTATAGTAGCTCACTGATGGTAGAGGGCACTAGAGTATGAACGCTGCAAAGTGGGGAGCTACTGATTAAAAAGCCAAATAATTAAAAAAACACAAATAATAACAAATAAAAACAAACTGCAAGTTGTCTTGGAATGTCAATCTCTACATCATACAAAACGTTAACTCAAAGGTGAACAAGCACTTTAAGACATGTGTAGGGGAAGGGGTATTTTAAAACAATAAGCGTAGTTTTATGCCATGGATTTTATTGGGTATGGTAACGATAATAAATAATAATAATAATAATACTGTTTTGTAACACTAAACTTACGTGATAGTCTGCTGGACCTGGTGTCCACGAAGCATCCTTTTTTGAGCTGGGAAACTCACGAGCTGCAGATGAGCCAAATGCTCCTTTTATGTTGCTCTCCCAATCAGTTTTGCTTAGAGCTTCACTTGCAAAACTATGTCTTAAAACATTATAAGACCCAGGACCTAAAATAAATAATTCATCTTTTTTTTTCAAAGGGGCACACACACATACACAATTTACAATGACAAGTCACACAATAAAGCCAATTCTAACGTCACAATAACCCTTATCTCTAATTATGTTAATCACAGTCTTTATGAAGCATGGAGTGCATAATTATTTGAGATGTGAAAGGTTAATGATAGCATCTAAAGCGTGTGATAAAAGGTAATATAAAAGATCTGTGGTATTATTCTACATATAGTCACATTCTTCATGTGCAATACATACAAGTAACCACCAGAATAAAACAAAAAAGGCATCTTAAAAAGGAACACTTCCAAAACATTCTCCTTGTCATATCCAAGTACTGGTTAAAGTGAGCAGTAAATTAGCTAACTAGAAATAGCTATAATTATCGTCCATCAAAATTTCACAGGAAGGAAAACATAGGTGCAGTGCATTATGACTGGAAAGGCCTTGTTTAATTTGGGCAACAGCTTGTATATTAGTTACCAACTTACTATGTTGTAGCTCTCTAGGTTAACTAGAGGATGCCCATTAAAGATCCAAATGACTGTTTGGTTTCCTGTTTCCTGCTCTCTTATTTTAGCATTGAACTGCTTAAAAACACAATGTCAACCCTCCTGATGTTTTAATATACTGCATTATTAGGAAGCTACAACTGCATAGCAATCTCCCGGTCTTTAATTGACCATACATACACTGATAAAAGCTGCCAAGTTGGTAGCTTATTGGCCAGTGTATGTGGCCTTCCGATGGGCTTCCCCAACCAATATCCGGCCAAAAATTGACCAGATGTCAATCAGGAGGTTTAAAAATCCTGCTGGATTGAGGACCACCAACAACCTGCATTTCCATTCATTGGCCCTAGGTCCCACGATTGGATCAGCCCGATAACACCCACTCAAGGTGGGCACATTGGGGCAAGATCCGCTCATTTGCCGACCTCTCTAAACAAGTGGATCTGGCCATGTATGGCCACCTTTAAATAACAGCAAGAGCATTTGTACAGAAAATCCTCTTTGAGCCATAATTAAGGTCTGGTCACTAAATGGCTCATTTATAAATTTTCGGGATCAAGCCGAAAAAACAAAAATCATAATAGCAATTTGTTTCTCCACCCTTCTGTTCTTACTTTTCTTTTATGATTTTTTTTTTGAAACAATACAATCAACAAAAAAAAATCAAAACAAAGAAAAAAGAAAACACACAATCCCAAAAATTAATAAATGAGCCCCTTTAGTGACCAGAACTTAATTATGGATAAACAGGATTTCTCCATACAAATGCTATGGCAATCCTGCTGCTATTATCTTAGACAATAAAATAAAAGATCAGGGGGTGGACATTGTGTTTTGAAGTTGTTCAGTGCTAAAACGCAGCAGTTTGAGAGATTCAAAAAACTTTACAGATCTCACCACTGACCCCTAGGTAAATTTAAGAGTAAATGGAAGGAAATCTTAAGAGAATATTAATGATAGTCTGAGAACATTTTCCTGACTATAAATTGTTCGAAGGAAGACTTATTCTAACACCAGATTTACATTTATCCCTAAAACAATGGCTGCAAATCAATTAGTATACAGTTTTCTATATGATAAGAAAATAAATAAGTGCCTAAAAACTAAATATGTTCCTAAGTATGTTGAAATTGGAATATTTTTCATTATACTGTAAAACCCAAACTTCCTTACATTAAGGGGCCCATTTACTTAGCTCGAGTGAAGGAATAGAGGAAAAAAAACTTAAAGTTTCGAATGTTTTTTTTGGCTACTTCGACCATCGAATGGGCTACTTCGACCTTCAACTACGACTTTGATTTCGATTCGAACTAAAAATCGTTTGACTATTCGACCATTCGATAGTCGAAGTACTGTCTCTTTTAAAAAAAACTTTGACTCCCTAGTTCGCCACCTAAAAGCTACCGAAGTGAATGTTAGCCTATGGTGAAGGTCCCCATAGGCTTTGCTATCTTTTTTTGGATGAAGAAAAATCGTTCGATCGATGGATTAAAATCCTTCGAATCGAACGAATCGAAGGATTTAATCGTTCGATCGAACGATTTTCCATTCGATTGAAACGAATTGCGCTAAATCCTTCGACTTTGATATTCGAAGTCGAAGGATTTCAATTCGACAGTCGAATATCAAGGGTTAATTAACCCTCGATATTCGACCTTAAGTAAATTTGCCCCTAAATGTTTAAAATTATTATTTTAAGCAAACTAGAATCTTGTTAGAACCATGTGTAAAATTTACCTTGTTTGCTATTTCCTTTTAATGTTTTTTTCTATAAACAAATCACTAAAAGAAATAGTGTTTAGATTTTTTCATACCTGGAGATTTATGATGCCTTGAGTCTTGAACAAATCGAGCTGCAGTTTGGCCAAATGGGGTCTGTGCCAAACTTGATATTTTCTTCAAGGACTCAAATGCTGTTCTCTGTTCATTATATGTGCCTGGGGCTGGGGTGATTGATTTTACAGGTAAAAATCTCTAGAGTAGCAAAAGAAGAAAATGCTGATGAAAGACTTCAAAATAACCAGCTACTACATTAACCAACAGAGTATTTTGGTGACTTTAATGTATTTTTGCCCCACAGCAAAGATTTGTAGAAACCTCCTGAAGAAAGCAGATTAATAAAACTAACATTCAGACCATTTTCTAAATGATCTTTGCGAAAAAATAAAATTACTAGGATTTAACCTTTGTACTGGAATTCCAGAAACTCATACATACATACACTAGAAGTGTAATAGTCAGCAATGACTTTTTTATATATAGGATAAAAAAAATAAAAAAAAAAAAAACTTCACTAATTTTAAAACAGAAAAGATTTAAATAATAATAAATCAAAATAAAAAATTGAAAGATTTTGTAGGAATAAAATCATTACATGAAGTAGTCATCTAAAGAGAATACTATTGTTTGTAAAAGAAAAAACTAAACAGGAATAAAAAGTCTTAAATTATATATATATATATATATCTACACCCATAACTACATTATTTGTAGTAAATAGTAAATGAGTGATATATTTCTGTTACAATATCCATCAACAAAGACTGAGCTTTTGCTGTTCTACCTGCAGCTGGCTAATTAATGATAGGTTGCTATGGGCTAATACCAGGGCACATTTGCTGGTAAAGTAGCCTTCTTTTGCAATGCTGTAAATTATATTGCTCCTCCTGCTGAGGAAGTAGCACATAATTGAACCCTCATAAGTATGCCATACATAAAAAGATACCCGTGAAACCATAAGTATCTATAATGAATCAACTGCAAATCTGAGCCTCATTCAGTCGATGTGATTATAGTAAATTTGAAGTAGAGCAGAAGATTGTTGTAACAAGTGTTATGGTCAACTGAGGGATCAGTTGGCTCTTATTTATGTCCCCAGATCAATCTTGTTATTCTATATGGCTGCATGCCTATTAAGTTAAATACATTTTTTTCTTACACTGGTTATCACATTTCTGCTTACTTTTGATTGTGAAAGAAATGGTGCCCGCAAAACAATGGCAGATTTTGCCAGTCTCTCTCCAAAAAGTCGCACAATGTCATAATTTCCAGGTCCAGGGACGCCCTGCAAAGCATTACATAGTTTTATAGCATAAAATGTTAAGGACACTACTTTAAACATGTATAAAGGCAAATTTTCTTAAAAGGTAAGTTTTAGTATGATGATGTAGTGTTTTACAGCAGTCCAGTTTGGAATTTATATTGATACTACTTGGTAGAATTATCGACCTCTGGCTAGGAGAAAATGTGGTAAGTTTGTATCCTAAAAAGCACATACATACAGTAAACAATCAGAACATTGTGCAAATATTTGGAAGACTCCTGAGCAAACAGTTGGACATGTGACCCTAGCAACCAGATATAATAATTTTAAAAAACACAAACTATAAAATATGAAGCCCAACTGCAAATTGTTAAATATGTTTATATTATACTCATACTCAAAGTTCATTTTACCCCAGTTTTCCCTAAGACCCTCCTTTTACTATATGAGAAGGATAACAAAGTAAGACAAAAGGGCTTAATCAGTGTGCAGTAGGTAGCACTGGATAGCATTGTTTCAATAATATTACAATTTTAAAACAACATTCTGAATCCTGATGACAATTCTTCTATTTACTATCAGTACACAGAGGTAAAAAAGCAATGTGAAAAAGCGATACATAAAAAAGTCTCCATATTTCTGACTTGTTTTTTGCTCGCAGGCACAATAGGTAATCAGCTCAGAGGACTTATGCCAATGAATTAACTTGAATTCCTTTGTAAATAGGAAAAACATTGGAAAGAAGAATTGGAAAACCCACCTAATATAAATCACATATTCAATTGTGTGTGATTCGTGTCTATACACTGTAAATACTGCACTAGGTATTTGCTAGCTCACAGAAAAGTAATAGCTTATGCCATTTTACCTTACAGTTTAAATAGTTTACCTGTGTGTGATACCTTTGGAAGAACTGATTGTTGTACCCAATTGTTCGTAATTTATCCTAGATGTAAGAAAGTTTAGAATACCCTGGAGAACAATAGAGTTGTTATTTACATTCTCCTGTAGAAACATGGATTACACATAACAGCGTATATGTTTCCATCAGCTCAGCTACTAGGGGCTTAAAATACCCAGTGTCATAGAACCGCTCAGGAATACTCCAGGGTATGCTTGCCTTAAATGGACATAAACTCACTTCTAGTGCTAGTACTGCTAGTAAAGGAGCTCTATTAGGTCAATATCACACAAAGCATTGGCTCTGCAGCTCTACGTAAAGACATGGGTCTGCTCTCTTCTGCAGGTCCATGTACTGTAGCTGCATTTATTGCAATTACGTGGAGCTGCAAAAAGAGCAGATCTGTTTCTCTACACCCGCCTACAAAACATTCGCATGCCTACAATTAGTATTTAAGGTTAAGTATGTTCTGCATCTGCAGTGATCAACTACCTCCAGTTCCCGCAGCTAAATCAGCATAATTGTTTCCTTGACGTAAGACTAAAACTAAAAGTTTTTTTTTCTGAAAACTATAGTGAGGTGGGGAATTGATGTGTGGCTTTAAATGTTTTTCAAAGTTGTCTAAAAGATGCATCTGTTTTATAGCAGTAAAACTAACTTTATAGGCTGAGTGCATTTTAAAACTTAGTTTACTGGACTTCTTGAGTTACCTACCCTTCCTCAATTTAGTTACTTGCAACATTACACACCACTCAATATCAATATCTGTAGTAAAATGATAGCATAAATAATGTATGGTTGGTGATGGTAATCAAATCAACATCCACAATCATTGCCCATCTTTATTTTACAAAGGAAATTTGTATATATTTGAGAGCATTTCTTAAGCATTATAACATGACTACAACTTTTTCATGATGTCGGTTGATGACTTGTTTACTAAGGTTACACTTTCATCTTTTATTTACAAACCATTAGGTATTTGGGATTGTAATGACAATAGTGTGTAAACAGTGGAAGAATTATATGGGCTATATATTGTGCTCACTGATGGCGATGATGCACAGAAACTATAACACGTTGCATTTGGCTTTAGAAAATGTGTTTGGTCATTTTAGACTTTATTTTCATTGATTTCATCTTTTTTAACTTCTAAAACGATTTTCCTCTTTTCCCCTTTATACTTGATAACAGCGGGTTTATATATTTTTCTGACAGTCTATGATTTAATTAAAAGAGTAACTGTAGATGGATTCAATTTAAATGAATCTCACCAAAATGAAACACACATAAAAGTAAACACATGGAAGTGAAGAATCTTTAAAAACTGATCAATATATAATCCCCAGACTATTTCTCAGGCTGCACATTGATTAAGGAAATTCATAACACAAGATTGCCCAACAAGAAAATGTAGCACTGCGTATTGTCTTGGTATATATTTGTTGATAAAGGGCTGCAAAGTTTTAATATGAGCATTAGAAAATTCCTTTCCCTTTTGCCTATTTTCAGTCTGAAGTACTAACACTATTTGAAAAAGCATTGACCTGTCATACAGACATGATTTTCTGGACCTATTTTATTTTTAAGAACCCCAGACAAAGTTGCACAAACTTATAAAGCAAACTGATAGTGGGCTTCTGCCTGCATATTGTTATTGTGAATAACATAATCATTTTACAATACTGTCCGTATCCCTTGAAGTATGGCGACACAGCACTTGTATTGAATCAGTTGTCACATTGATCCCCTTGTAAAATATTAAAATTTTTATGGGTCAGTGCCTTTTACTTTTATATTGGTGGAGTCATATAAAACGAGGCCTTGGTGGGAACAAGTCTGACTAATGCTTACATACAGAGCATCAATATCCCAGTGTAAGCCACAACATTTAGGGGGTGATTTATCAATGTTCAAATTTGAACTTTTGCCACAATTGGAATTTTTTTGCACCAAACCTCACAAATTCTAATTATATTTTCAAAAACTTGAATGTTTGGTATTTATTTAGCACAAAAAACTCCAATGTGATGCTTCGGCATTTTAAAGCTTGCGAGTTCATGTAGAAGTCAACGGGAGTTGTCCTAGGCACAATTCAAGCAATGTTTTAATTATTATTTTGAGAAAATATGATCAGAGCTCATTTACCAAAACTACATAAAAGGCCCCGAACGCACCTTTCTTTATTTGTCATATTCTTAGAATGTTTGAGAGTGCCTGAAGATGCTTAGCGTCATTCATGTATCATGTTTATTGATGACCATGGATGCCGGTGTTGATAAGTTTGGTGCATAAAAATGTCAGATTTAAAAGGTCTTCATATCTTAGAGGTCCAAATCTTAGAGTATTCATTAAATTAGACTATGGTTCGTTTGCACATTGTCACCAAATAAAAATAAATTGTTAGGATAACAATGTGCACAAGATGCACTGTCCTTAAAGGAAAACTATACCCACCAAACAATGTAGGTCTCTATAAAAAGATATTGCAAAAAACAGCTCATATGTAAAACCCTGCTTCATGGAAATAAACAATCGTAATAATATACTTTTCTAGTAGTATGTGCCATTTGGTAATCAAAAATAGAAAATTGCCATTTTAAAAAAAAAAAGGGCCACCCCCTGGGATTGTACAATTCACTGTGCACACAAACATACCCAGCAAACCATACATGTCAGGTTACATGAGCCAATTAAAAGACAGTTCTGTCTTTTGCTTCAACTCTTCCTGTTACAGTTAGAGTTGTAGTATTTCTGGTCAGGTGAGGCAGCACAGAGACCATTACAAAATGGTCGTTCAAGACTAGAGATGTAAATGGGCAATATTTACTTAAATATATAGACCAGTTTGATAAGATTCTTTTAATATGCCACTTAATATGATATAAACTATCTGTTGCTTAAATATTTATTTTGGGGGTGTGGTTTTCTTTTAAAGCTTGTTTGTCCTTCAACATCCTCCTGGTGTATCCAGATGGAGCAGACTCTCCTGGTGTATTTGGTGTACAAAGTGCACATGACTCACTACTTATTTCAGAGAGAAAAAGTCTCTATCAGCCAAACTCGATGATTACGTTTATTATGTCAATGTGTCACACACAGTTAGAAGGGTTCATCTTTAACTTTAGTATGTTATAGCATGTTCTACTCTTAGCAACTTTGGAATGCTGACCACGGCAGCCAAAAAACTATTGCTCTGTGAAGCTGCCAGAGGAGTTTCAGTTGCCAAACAAAAATGGCAAGAGGAGATGATTTGAGTTCTCTGTCAACCCAATAAATCCCCTCTACTGTCACCAACAAACCTTCTTTATACAAACATTAAATTCAAGAGACAGATAGAGTGTAGACGGTAGACAGACAGATGGATAGATAGATATGGAGGCCAATAGAAAAAGAGTAGATATCTTTTTACTTGCTAGATTGACCCAAAAGCAGTACTGTTATACAGGATGCATTATCTGGAAACCTGTTATCCAGAAAGCTCTGAATTATGGGAAAGCCATCTGCTATAGACTTTATTTTAATCCAATAATAGAATAATTTCCATTTTCTCTGTAATAATAAAACAATACCTTGTACTTGATCCCAACGATGAGATTATTAATCCTTAGTGGAGGCATAACAATCCTATTGGGTTTATTCAATATTTAAATTATTTTATTAGTATACTTAAAGTATAGAGACACAAATTATGGAAAGACCCCTTTATCCGGAAAGCGTTTGGTCCAAGAAATGTCACTATTTTGCCTCCTGCTGTGTCAACTACAAATATTACACGAATGAACCATATGCATTTGTGAGGAAATAAAGGAGTTTTAAGATCAGACCAGGTATGTCTAAAAAGAATTATAATAGTGTCCCAAATGTTCCTGTCATCAAATACTGCAGGTAAAATGCATTTATGTTTCTGTGACAATCACAGTGAATGCATCCTTGTGAATCTTATCACATACAATTTCTAGAACAAGTTTGAAAACACATGACTTTGCTTGGAACAGCACATGACTGATGTAGAACGATATCAAATGTGTCTGTTTAAGGAGAGATAATAGATTGGCCCTAGGCTAACAGCTCCATGATTGCTCATGCCACTTGCCAATTATATATTTACACAGTAGCTTTGTATATTGCATGTCACATTTATCAGGGGAAATTAATAAGAAACCAATGATGATAACCTACACAAAGACATTTAAAGCACGGCAAAGAACATTCGATTATTTTTTAGAATAGTTCATAAGGCTGATAGGCAATGTGAGAAAAAACAGTTAGGTCCACAAGAAAATATTATGCTAGAAAATTTGTTTTGGAACAAATTATTGAGATACACCAAGAAAGTTAATTCATACTAGTGGCATATATATAATGTCCCTGCAGAAGATGTTTGTCGATATTTAATGTATGTTGATTTATTTTATATGTAAAACATTTAATAATTTTTCAGGAATAGATTAGCAACAAACATTGCCAGAAAAGGGTGATCTACAGGTGCAATTTAAACATTATTGCAGGTATAAAAATCAGCAGGATTGGTTTCGGTGGTTTGTAGTTTGTCCATATGCTACACAACAAAGACTGCGTGGGCTTACTTTTATGGTCAGCTATATAAAAAGAGTTGTTTACATTGTTTACCCACATGGGTAGTCCAAAAAAACAGCCAAGTACTTTCAAGAGTTCTGTAAATTGTATATAAATCTGTTTTCAAACTCTGAGCATGTCATTGATCGCCACTGGTTACAGAATTGCTGTTAAAGGAGTGGATCACCTTAAAGTTTTAGAATGTTATAAAATGGCTAATTCTAAGAAACTTATGAATAGGGATGTCGCGGACTGTTCGCCCGCGAACTAATTCGCGCGAACATCGACCGTTCGCGTCCGCCGAATGTTCGCGAACGTTGCGCAACGTTCGCCAATTTGGGTTCGCCTTAGCTGGCGCTTTTTTTTGCCATTTCTCCCCCAGACCAGCAGATACATGGCAGCCAATCAGGAAGCTCTCCCTCCTGGACCAACCCCACACCCCCTGGACCACTCCCCTTCCATATATAAACTGAAGCCCTGCAGCGTTTTTTCATTCTGCCTGTGTGTGCTTGGAAGAGCTAGTGTAGGGAGAGAGCTGTTAGTGATTTGAGGGACAGTTGATAGTAACTTTGCTGGCTAGTAATCT
The DNA here is from genome assembly GCF_017654675.1 of Xenopus laevis. Taxonomy (NCBI): domain Eukaryota; kingdom Metazoa; phylum Chordata; class Amphibia; order Anura; family Pipidae; genus Xenopus; species Xenopus laevis. Next base: position 79,792,872 of record NC_054371.1, on the reverse strand, counting down.
ACTTGATACTGCTCTGTATTGTAGGGACAGAAGTCTGCAGGGATTTGAGGGACATTTTAGGTTAGGTAGCTTTGCTGGCTAGTAATGCCACCTAGCTGTGTGAGCTTGTTCACATTCTGTCTAAATAATAACAATAATAATTCCGTGTCCGTAAACACCACCTGAGTGACGTTTTTCAAGCAGCAATAATATATTCTGTATCCACTACTGTATACGTTGACCTTGCAGGCATTGTTTGCCCAGTCTTTAACCAAGTGCCACCTAGCTGTGTGAGCTTTTTCACATTCCGTGTCCAGAAACACCACCTGAGTGACGTAGTGTGATTTCTGCCCTTTACAGCACAAAACGCAGCGCTGTGTCAACAATGTATTTTTCAGAAACATTTTTGCCCTTGATCCCCCTCTGGCATGCCACTGTCCAGGTCGTTGCACCCTTTAAACAACTTTAAAATCATTTTTCTGCCCAGAAATGTCTTTTCCAGCTTTTAAAATTTGCCTTCCCATTGAAGTCTATGGGGTTCGCAACGTTCGCGAACCGTTCGCATTTTTGTCCGGACGTTCGCGAACATGTTCGCGAACATTTTTTCCGACGTTCGCTACATCCCTACTTATGAAAGTTTTTATTTATTTGCCTTTTTCTTAGACTCTTTCCATCTTTTAAATCGGGGTTACTGGTCCCATCTAAAAACAAATGCTCTGTTAGGCTGCACGTTTATTGTTTGTGAAATTTTTATTACTCATCTTTCTATTCAGGCCCTCTACTATTCATATTCCAGTCTCTTACTCAAATCAATGCATGGTTGCAATCAGATTGCTGATCTTGCAGACTGGGGAGCTGCTGAATAAAAAGATAAATAATTTAAAAACCACAAATAAAAAATGAAAACCAATTACAAATTGGTTCAGAATATCACTCTCTACATCATACTAAAAGTTAACTTAAAATTGAATAACCCCTTCAAACGCTTTGTGAGAATAGATTGCCCCTCTAAATGCCGTAAAGTCAATGTAAAGTCAAAAGTTGTTTAAAAGGGGTAGTTACTTTTAAACTACCCACATTACGGCCAATAATAATCTTGTATGATCTCCATATGCATTTGTAGGGGACTGGTAAATTAGTCTCTCAGTATTATTTAGCAGGCAGTCCCCTAGTGTTATAGACAGGGCCGGTCTTACCAACTGCGGGGCCCAATTGGAACCATTTTGGCGGGGCCCCTTTGATTGAATTCTGCTGACCGCCATAGGGTTCCAGGGTGGGTGGCAAATAGTGTCTGCTTTTCGCTGACTACAGCCAGTTGGGGCAGGCTGGGCAGCTGAGAGACAATACCCCCCTTATTTTTTAGGCTATATGAACAAAAAAAATAATTCTTGCAAATTTTGGTTACTAGTGTAAAATGTGTGTAGAGCACCATGGATTACCATGAAGCTATGCATTTTCATAATAAATGCATGATGCATTCTTTAATAAACTTCTCTGACCTCCCTGCTCTATGGTAAAGGAAAATGTTGGTATTCATTTATGGAATCTCTCTGTACAGACTTTGAGCAGACTTAGAGGGCTGTTCCTGCTGAATTGTGCTTAGTACAGGGGAATACCTATGCTGCCATCGTTTTAGGGGATCTCTCTGTACAGACTATTCCTGCTGTGAAACTATTTGTTTTATAAAATTATTTTTTAACCTAATTTAGTGCATTGCTATTTTCTTGACTGGAAAAACAACAAAGTACTTAAAATTGTGAGGAGATGCTTGGGGGTGAGGGTGATAGCTGGAAACTCCCCTGGAATATTATTTTTTTTAATCTGTTCATTGGACACAATTAAACAGAGGAATATTAGATAAAACCTGTGAACAGATGCCCAAAGTCTGTCATGGCTTGCATAGAAAACAGCACATAAAGCAGGACTGCTGCTTACAATGGGGATCAGATAGGATCTGTGCAGCCACTGGGACAGAATGCTCTGTTATAAAGATAGCTAGAATCTCAGATGCCATAAAGCAGGGCAGGACTGCTGTGAATAATTAAACTGTGCAGTGATCAGTATCAGTATCATGACATAACAGAGTTATGACAAGTGTCCCATATGGGGTAAATAAATCTGCATTAAAATGTATCCAAACAGGATTTTCATAAAGGTCTATTTACCACACACGATAATATTACTATTATTAATCTGCTGAACTATAACTATTCAAAGCAGCATGAGCTAGGGCTATTCCATGTGGGATTGTGCTGAGAAACGAGATTTATGATGGCAGATTAGAAAAGATTGCAAAATTGAACTCCAAACTCCAAACTTTTAACAGCAATGGAGGCTGTGATGTATAGGAGCAGTGTGTTGACATGTATCATTCTGAGCTGTGTCTGGCATCACAGAGTGGGGGAGTGCTTTGAAACAGACATTGGTAGGACACAAGAATGATTGTAATTTGTTATTACACCGACGCAAATGAAGAATTCTTTCACAAAAATAGACTAAAAACACTTTTTTGTAACATATAAGGCAACTTTAACATGATTAATAGACAGCAAACTCACACATTGCAGAATTTAAAATATAAGTAAGTCACATGCAGAGAGAATCAGCCTGAAGTTGCATAGAAGTTAGGGAAAAACTAAAGAATAGATCCACCCATATCAGTGAAGATGCTGTTCTTACCTGTCCTGGACGAGTGGGGAATTTTAGAACAGCATCAGAAAATTCTCTCCCTCCCCTTCATCAGCAGGAACTAATGGGGTGGGAAATTCAAAGCACTGCAAACGTGCTAATGTTTTCCAGTTCATCTCTTCAGTTCCGGCTCACTTCTGCTGCCCGCCCCCTACTGGTAGAAAAGTTTATTGCGCCCTGAAAAATTTCTGCATACGCTGCTGTCTGCACACACGGGGACTCTCTTTATCTGAGCTCCTGTGCGGGGCCCCCATGGGCGCGGGGCCCGATTGGGCGCAATAGGTCCAATCGGCCTAAGACCGGCCCTGGTTATAGATGCCTAACTGGGTCCTAAAATACAGTTAGGAGGGGGACCTATTTCCTTATCCTGCTTAAAGCTATGCCCCTTGGTGTGCTCACAGTGCCCAATAGATGGCACTGTGCTAAAGTCCTGGGCAGCCAGGTGCTCAGAGCCCATTTTGTGCTAGCTCTGGCCTGAGCAGGCAGTCAGAGCTCCAGTGGAACCTAGACAGGTCAGGTCTAGTAAGGATAGGCTACTCACCATAAGAGGTCACTCTAGGAGTGACAGATATACAGGCTATTTAGTTTAGCAGCTTGAGGCTCCTTCGAGGATTGTGAGTGGGATTATAATCCCGGGTACTAATGGCACCCAATTATTGTACCCTGCACCAAGTTACAGTTATACTACACCATGCCTCCACACTATTTGTGAGGGCTTATCCCTGAATAATTAAGGTCTCATCCGGAGCACAGTATAGGGGTGAAGCCGATTAATAGAGAACGGCACACTGAATTTACTATAGCGCTACACATTCTTTATTCCAGATGATCTTAAAAGGAAAGTTCAGGATAGCTTTGAAATTTCTACTGTAATTCCACTTTGAGACTGCCATCGGTACATAGAGGCATTTAAGTATAGCCCCCAGAACTGTCATTTTTCATACATTCTGGCCTGGACCAATATTTTCCATAAACTCAGTTAACTTCTCTTAAGTATTAAGTATTGAAGCATCAGAAAGGAAGATTTCATCCAAGTTGAAGCCATGTTCTGGCAACTATAGATTGTAAGCTTTATCTTTTTGGTGGCAGATACTGACATTTTTATGGAATTACCCCAAATCTTCTGCCAAGACAATGGATTGCCTAAGTTGGTTTCCCAGGCTCCCATATCTGGTCAAGGTGGAGTTGTATATTAGCTCATGATATACAATTCATATCTAACATTTTTATGGTTAGGTCTATCAAATAGTGTACCTGTGGTAAATAACTGATGACAGGTTGTTATGGAGTGTGTAAGGTAAATAATGATGGGAGGTAGGAATTGTATGTATCTCAATTATTTCTTTAGAGGTTGTCATTTTGTCTTCTGGTTCATGCTTTTTCAGCTTCTCCGTGTGTTAATGCATTATGTAAAATGCATAGAATTAATAAGCTTTATTAAAGAAAATTATGTTTATGTGGTTCCAGGAAATCATTCTGAACAAGAATACATTTCACGTGCAGATATTACAGTACTTTCTAGGAATTATAAGTAAGATGTCTTTAGCTATATGATAATTAAATAACACAGATTTACTGTGCCCTTAAGGAAGTGCATTTTCATTAAAACATAATAAAAAAAAACATTTCACAATGAATAACATAGGGTCTCTAGTTGTAATGTGCAAGATACAAAAATTAAATGAAAATCAATGCTGAATGCAAACAGTTATTAAAACAGTATTATCTAATAATAGCAAAAATAAGTTTCCATTAAACAACTATTTCTTACAGTGCAATACTTACAAAACGTAACAATGGTTATTATATTATTTTGTTGCAAAGTAAAATAGGAATACTTCTTAAGGATGCTCCCTTATCTGTTTATATAGTTCCTAAATAAACACGTACATGTATGGGAACTGCTATCCAGAATGCCAGGGGTATCGGGTTTTTCCAGATAATGGATCTTTCTGTAATTTGGATCTTCATACCATAAGTCTAGTACAAAATCATGTAATGCTCGAGACCTGGGGTTTTCCGGATAATGGAACAAAATTTAATTTGTATCTTCATACCTTAAATCTACTAGAAAATCATGTAAACGATAAATAAACCCAATAGGCTGGTTTTGCTTCCAATATGGATTAATTATATCTTACTTTGGATCAAGTACAAGGTACTTTTTTAGTTTTACAGAGAAAAAGGAAATCATTTTAAAAAGGTTGGATTATTTGGATAAATGGAGTGTATGGGAGAGGTCTTTCTGGATAACAGGTTTCTGGATAACAGATCCCATATCTGTACTAGTTTTTCACCTCCATCCCCTTTTTATCTTCTTACTTCACTTACTTTTCTCTTCTTATCTAGTCTACCTTTTTATTTGTCCCTTGAATACTTTTTTACTTATATAGATGTGTCTTCTCTGGGGGAGGGAGGACCCAAATGGCTCCTCCCTCCCCCAGGGAAGACACATCTGCAAGGGCTCCCAGGGCACTGTTAAAATCTGCATGCATCCGTGCTTTACAAGTCCCCTTCTGCCAACATCTCCCACACCAGCAGCCTAAAAGGGACATCCGCTGCCTAAAGGAGGAAAAACGGGCTCTCTAGCACACACAGAGCCAGAGAACAAAACGGGGCCTATCTCCTCGACAGAAGCCAGGGACTCGAGTTGTAGAGGTACCCGGGACTGAGCTGGAGGCCTGCACTGCATGGCAGACTGCTGAGCTGCAGGGAGACTGCTGGCCTGCTGGCCTGGTGATGTGGGGCACCCCGGGGGAGACTGTGGGCCTAGTGGGGCGGCGCCACAACTGGCAGTGGCTAACTGTGCTCCAGCGAATACAGTAGAAAAGCAGTTTATATTTATTTATTTTTTATTCTATTTTTTTTTCCCGTACGTTTGTCCATTTTGTTTTTGTATTACTATTAGTCGCCATGAGTACTACCTATGACAGACACACTCTGCTTGAAATCGGGAAGAGATGCACAACTTCTATGCCAAATCTGCTGATAGAGATTCTGCGGAGTCTGGGCTTGCTAACAGCAGTGGAGCTCAGAACAAAGGCCGGGACTGCGAGATGCTGCTGGCCGACAGAAACGCCGCATTGTCCGGAAAGAGCTGAGGTGCCAGTTTGTGCATCTTTATCAACAAACTCTGGTGCACGAATTCAGATGAAGTGACTCGCCACTGCTCACGACAAGTGGAGTTTTTACTTGTTAAATGTCGGCCTTTCTATCTGCCGAGGGAATTTACAGCACTACTAGTGGTAGCTGTGTACATGCCACCTAGCTCAAATGTTAACCTGGCGCTAGGAGAGCTGTACGAGGCTATCAACAAGCTTCAAATAATACACCCGGACGGATTTATCGTTGTTGCTGGCGATTTCAACCACGCGAACCTGAAGTCAGTGCTTCCCCAATTCTTTCAACATGTGAACTTTGCCACAAGGGGAGAGAACTGTTTGGACAAAGTCTACATGAACGTGCGCGGCGCCTACAAAGCCTTTGCACGCACCCACATAGGTTCCTCCGACCACCGGACAGTCATGTTATCACCCAAATACACATCGCTGCTCAAACGCACAAAACCAGCCAGAAAAACCATCACAGTCTGGCTGAGTGGAGCTGTGGAAGCACTTCAGGACTGTTTCGACTGCACAGATTGGAACATGTTCAGGGAGGCTGCTACCCACAATGGCTCCATCAACTTGGAGGAATACACAGACTCTGTGACCTGCTACACAAATGCATAGAGAATGTTACCGTCTCCAAAACTGACACCACGAGAGCCAACCAAAAACCCTGCTTTACAGCAAAGGTTCATGCACGGCTTAGAGAGAGAGATGCCGCTTTCCGATCAGGGGACAGAGTTGCTCTTAAAATAGCCAGGGCCAACCTCTCTCTCTCTCTCGAACCATCCGACAAGCAAAGCAGGAGTACACACTGAAGATTCAAAATCATTTCGACAACGCAAAAGACTCATGCAACTTATGGCAAGGCATTCAGGCTGTCACACAGTACAAGCCTGCGCGGAGCAGCAGTGACGAAGACGCCACACTCCCAGAGGAACTGAACAAGTTCTACGCACGGTTTGACGCGCTAAACAAAGAGCCTGTGAGGAAAGCCACGCCTCCTCTCACCGACCAAGTCATCTGTTAACCCACGGCCGACGTGAGGCGAACCTTAACCAGGGTCAATCCACGAAAGGCTGCCGGACCAGACAACATTCCTGGTCGTGTGTTCAGAGACTGTGCTGATCAGCTGGCTGACGTCTTCACTGACATTTTCAATACATCGCTAAGCCAGGTGATCATCCCCACATGCTTCAAGTCCACCACCATCATTTCAGTGCCAAAGAAATCTTCAGTAACCTGCCTGAATGACTACTGCCCTGTTGCACTAACCCCGGTCATCATGAAATGCTTCGAGAGACTTGTGATGGCACACATCAAGAGCGTCCAAACAGGTCAACTGAGGATGCATATCTTCTGTACTCCACCTCTCACTAACTCATCTGGACAAGAAAGACAGTTATGTGAGAATGCTGTTTATAGACTTTAGCTCAGAATTCAATACCATCATCCCTCAAAAGCTGAGTGGGAAACTAAGAGAGTTGGGATTGAGTACCTCTTTGTGCCTTCACTTCCTAAGACGACTGAAACGGGACAGCCTTCCGCCACCCACCCTCACAGTGTTCTACAGGGGCACCATAAAGAGCGTCCTGACGAGCTGTATCTCCATCTGGTAAAGTAGTGCCAGCTCTGCTGACCGGAAAAGTCAACAGCTGACTGTCAGAGCAGCTGGCAACATCATTGGAGCGGCTCTTCCATCACTGCAGGACATCTTCCACAAGCGCTATGTAAGAAAGGCCTCCTGCATTGCACTGGACTCCACACACCCCTCACATGGACTGTTCATGCTGCTCCCATCCGGCAGACGCTTTCGAAGTATTAAAGCCCGAACAACCAGGCTGCACGAAAGCTTTTTTCCACAAGCGATCAGACTCTTCAACTCACTGCCTGCCCTCCCACTACATTCCAGACACACCTGAACTGTGAACTTAACTTTGTGAACTGTTAATTTATTTGCACAATTCTAAAGGTTTACACATGTATTTATCCAATTTTTGCCTATTTATTGCACAATTCATGTTTACATATTTATTGTGTATTTTTAAGTGATATGTACTAGCTGGAGCCACGTCGTCTCATCTCACTGTATATTCGTATACTGCTGAGATGACAATAAAGTTTACTTTGACTTTGACTTACTTCTTGCCATTACTTTTTTAGTTTCTTCTCCAATCCTTTTTATCTGCCCTCGACTTGCCGCCTACCTACTTTCTCTCCAATCCTCATGTAATCTGTACTTTGAGTAATGGTTCAATTGAGAATTAAACTGCCAAGGCATAAAGTAGAATTTCATAACCAACTCTACAGAGCTTATTAATATGCATAAGTGTGCAATTTCAGCAACAAGTCACCATTATTTTACCCACAATGCAGAATGCCTTTTCCGAAACCTTTAGCGTCATTGCATCTGCCAGGAGAGTTGCATTTGTGCTTTGATTCCATTCAGACACAATTGCACTAAAAACTCAGGTTGGCATCATTTCTGGCTTTAGACATCTACTCCTATTCTTTAGGCGCAATTATATAATGTTTTGTAATGTTGTAATGTTATATAATGTTTTGATGCAACATTCTGTGGGAACCCTGGAGTTCATTTGCTGCACTATGCTCAATATATTCAAACAGATTAGCAGGGTGATTTGTCACTTATGGGGGAATATAGGGTTGTCACCTGTTCAGTTTTGACCCGAATAGTTTGGTTTTCCTAAAGCCTGTTCGGGTCTAAACTTTCCGTTAGGGGTTCAGCCTCATGAAACCTTAACAATAATCTTGCCAATAAATGAAAAACATTTACGTACTCAGATATTAACCTCAACATGGCTTAGTTATTATCAAGTGGAGTCAATTTCTTATTTTACAGAAACAAAAATGCTAAATTAGCATTTCTGTATTTCAGAGCTTTCTGGATAACTGATTTTTGTTTAATAGATTCCATGTGTTGAAATACAAGCAAAAGGTGGTATCAAAAACAAATCTCTTTTGAGATAGCAGTACACTGTATATCATTCAAAATGATATCTCATCAAAGCAATAAATACACAACATTACTGTCAGATATAAATAAATACCACCCAATTATATGTTTGAAGTTAAAAAAAACTTGCATCACCTCGAAACAGATTTCTTTGCTAAAGAGGAAAACATTTTTATCATTTCTCCCACCAACACTGGCATATACATTGCTGAGTACATAATGGAAAATTTATTAAAATGTGAGATTAGGGGGCAGATTTATCAAGGGTCGAATTTTGAGGTCATGGGAGTTGATTTATACTCCCATCAGCTCAAAATGTGAATACAAAAAGACCCAGCGGCGCACATTCCACCAAAACAACCCCCCCAGCTATCAACCGGACTTCTTTGCAAAGTTGATGGTGACAGAGAATTGCCAAACGGATTACTGTGTGCATTGTCCCACTGTCCCACTACCATGTGCAGAGGGCGCTGTGTGATATTGCCATCACTGTTAATCTTTTGTATAACCAACAGAGGGCGCTGTGTGATATTGCAGTCACTGTTATTCTTTCATATAACCAACAGATGGCGCTGTGTGATATTGCAGTCACTGTTATTCTTTCATATAACCAACAGAGGGCGCACTGTTATTCTTTCATATAACCAACAGAGGGCACACTGTTATTCTTTCATATAACCAACAGAGGGCGCTGTGTGATATTGCAGTCACTTTTATTCTTTCATATAACCAACAGAGTGCGCACTGTTATTCTTTCATATAACCAACAGATGGCGCTGTGTGATATTGCAGTCACTGTTATTCTTTCATATAACCAACAGAGGGCGCACTGTTATTCTTTCATATAACCAACAGAGTGCGCACTGTTATTCTTTCATATAACCAACAGAGGGTGCTGTGTGATATTGCAGTCACTGTTATTCTTTCATATAACCAACAGATGGCGCTGTGTGATATTGCAGTCTCTCCCCAAGCGAGAATGATATAGGAATGATGGTATAGGAATGATAAAAAGTGACTGCAATCTCAGCTACTGCCCGCTGACTCAAGTATAAGCCGAGTTAGCATCACATTTTGGATGCTGAAAAACTCGGCTTATACTCGAGTATATACGGTAATCACTGGTCAATCAACATCGCGAAAAAAATGAGCCTCAATTTGTATAGTACAATTGACGCTCCGAAAACTTGATTTTATCGAATTGTCACTGGAAAAACTGAACTTTATCAAATTGTTACTTTTATGGATTATCGGACGAAAACTTTTGCAGATTATCCAGTGCAGATCACAATGTCAAGAAACAACTTCAGAGACATCTGCCATTGACTTCTACATGACCTAAACAGGTTTGAGATGGACTATTTTTGGATTTTTAGCAGCTTTGAGGTATAATAAATCTCTAAAAATTCAAGGTTTTTTTTCCACAAAAATGTGAGTTTTTCCCTTAAAAACCTCCACCAGATAAATTTGAGGCTTAATAAATGGGTCGCTAAATATCATATTAATACTATTCTGGGAATTTATACATGCCAATCTTCTATTTTACACAGAATGAGCAATATATGTCTATACTGTACTAGTCTTTTACCAAAAGCAATACTACTATCAAGCTAGTTATTTATGATGTGTTTTTCCATAATTTAGTTACACCTTGTGAGAATGCCAGAATGATGTATGGCACCTGGGCTACACTGGGTTATTGAGCGCATAGGGAAGGCCAGCAAGAAGTTATTGTTGCAGTCAGTGACTACTAGCAAACTTATTTGGGTATTGAACAACAACCTTAAACATCAGTTCTTATGTCTCACAAACAAAGGAAATGTTTCCTGATGTCCAAGACACATTTCCATTTTTATGGAATTTCCATGATGATATATCTGTTTATTTGGAAAGTAAAGAATACTTAACAGTTAAAGACTAAACATGTATCTAAATACTTATATATACAGTATATGTTCTATATGTCACATACAGACAACATATATCCATTCTGAGAAAGGCATAGTTATGTAGGCAAAACTATTACTACATAAATTATATAATAAACATTATAAACATTCTTCATCTGTTAAATTAAAACTCCAATGCGCCCCAACAGCTTTTGGCTTTTTTGACTTCATTAAAAAAAACTGCACTGCCTGGTTTGACAATATTAATTTCAACTATTAATGCTGCCATATTCTTCTACTATTATTATTTTGCTCCATTGTAACTGATTTCATCCAATCTTCCTATCCACAACTGTTGTCTGTAGGGCCCCACTATGTGCAGAGCCCAAGGGAACTGCCTCATGATGAACCCCTAATACAGCTCGGTATGGGTCTGTGGGAGACCTCATTGGAAGGAACAATGGTACACAAAATAATTACCATGTCTTGGGCCCTATGGATGTATCATAAAATTCTGCTCCATTGGTTTTCTGTGAAGCTTTTAATTACTAAAAAAAACAATATGTTGTACATTACAGCATGCATAAACACAAACATAAATAATCAGAACACATTGCTAAATGCTTTCATGCCAGTTCACATATTGTAAAAGATATAGGCATTGTCAACAGGATTAAAATATAAAGTGAAATTCAGCTGTAATAACAGAAAAGATCTTAATCAACCAGGCTGCTATTTAACTAACCTTGATTTTCAATGGTGACTTTCCAAGAAAATTAAATGAATTGTATATTAAAATCATGGCCAGCATAACGGAAGGATCATTTTATAAGGTTATAAAAAAGAACATTTTACATTACACTGTATGTGCGCTTCCGCTTCACTGAGAAATATTCAATGAAACTTAAAAGGCCTTGACTTTAGCAAGATCAAAGCTTGGAACCGCTACCATCAATGGGAAAGCAGCCTATATGACTTCTACTCAGCTCTTAGATTCACTAAGCACAGCAGCTATATCAGTGAGGATCATGACTTTTAGTAGGATCATCATTATCCTCCAAACGCTATGTTTGAGATATGTGCTTGAGTAGGTTGATCTCAATTTAAACAGAAAAATGGGGAAAATTATGTGAAAATGAGAAAAGATAAACAATAATGTAATCAAACAATGTAATAGTTAAACGCAGATAATAGTATAAGCATGTAAGCATACAAATAAATAATACAACATGCTGGATATAATGACATAACCCATCTAATTTTGGTCTTTGCTGAATTAAATTTGAACATTACCATACTACTCCTCCTTTCTTAGCCCAAAATATTCAATATTAAAAGCATGGCATTGGTTTAAGAACATATGACTTTTATTACATTGTATTTATTATATAGTGGCATGCGGTGCTGTATCATCATTTAGATCTCAGCTTTAAAAAATGGAACATTCAAAGTGCAAACACAACCATGTTGCCTGTGCACTGTGCTCCTACTGCAGTTTTAAAAATGAAAGCAATCATCTGATTATTCGGCTGATTTAGTTATACAACAAAACATGGTCCATCTCATCAATTCCTGGTACATCTTCTTTTGGCATTGCTTTTTATTAAGGGGGAAGTTTTCAAACATGGGAATACTATTCACAGGGGAGAGGGTATGGGAGCATTTGCTTATAATAGGGATACTTGAAGGTAATTATGAGTAATTTCAATGAAAAAAAACATCCATGCAATCAAAAATAAACCAGCTTGAAGCATGGAGATGACAGAAACACCATATTTCTTTTTTCCACATTTTTCTCTCATCTCTCTGTTTTAAGTGCTGATATATCTTTAATTGCATTGATATGAGGTGTCTGGAGGAAAGCTGGCTTAGTTTGATGCCCATAATGGCATGAGAACAAATACCCACATACTCCAATGCACTTGAGGCAATAAAAAAAATGGCAGTTGGTTCCAAAGAATTTTGGCTAAGAAAAAATGCACATTGACTCTAATGCATTCTGCTAAATGTTTTATATTTTTTCATGGTTTTGCTAATTTTCTGGAGAAGTGAAACAGTTCAGTTTTACTCAACACTACTGGCATTTCCTAAATAGCGTACAAAACTATATACTAGTTGCAGACAGTAGAACATAAATAAAGCATGTTGTCTGTGCGCTGTTCTGCTACTGCATGGGTAGTTGCTGTAGTTGCAGTCCTATTATAACAGAGGAAGGTGTGGTAAAAAATTCCATAAAAAGGATGTAGTGTAACTTAATTGATTTGGATGTTATAACATCATTTTGATATTGGATATTTTGGCAATAAAGACACCAGCAGAGCATAGATTACATATGGGAGTGCAAAGAAAGATTAGATCTAAAAAGTGCTGGAATGTCAGAGAATAAAAGGATTTGAATGACACAAGAAGATATGTATTGAATGTGGAGTTATTAAGAATCCCGCAGAGAGATGTTATCAAGAGGGATGCAGACAGTGTTATGATCCATGCAACCATGATAAATAGAGAGTGGTAAGCTTTAGCGACTCAAGCAGTGGGAAGACCCTGTTCATGAAAGCTTTGCAAATAAAGAGGGAGCAGCTTCTGAAGCTTGTCCATGAGCGGTTTTATGTGAAAAAGAACAGATGAATAGTCCAAGACACAGGGTTAAGTCACCGAACTATCAACTGTGAAGTCTGATGTGATTCATGTATCTGTTTTTCTGTTTTTTTATGACCTTGGGCAAGTCTTTATGTGTTAGCACCAAAAACGAGACTGTAAGCTCCACAGGATAGCACACCGGAGAGCCTACAGCATTACAAAAACCACATTATCACCTTTCAATAGAATGAATTTCATTCCAAAACTTCTCAAATCAGAACAAATGAAAAGATGAGAAGAAAAGAAAAAAAATTGAAATAAAAGTCTTGCAGAATCTTAAACAAGAGTTATAATAAATAGTAAATAGTTGGTAGACGCATTTTTCAATTTCAGGTAAAAAGGTCATTATTAAGAGATCTATTCCCATACAGTTGTCAGCGGCATCATACAGAAATCCTTGAGCAGCTAACATTAAACCCAGCAATATAAATGTCATCTGTCTCGGAATTACATTTCTTGCTTGGGCAATTTTTCTCTGTGATAAACTGCAATAAAAATGACCTAAAGTGCTGGTGAGAACTAAGGAAGTGAATTTTGCCTAATGTCTATTTCTTGGTAATTCAGGCTTTGTGTACTTCAGATTCATGGCTACGATAAAATGCTAAAAGGCTGTCTATCTGATGATGAACAAAACTTTTCAGAAAAAGGATTTAAAAATAAATTTCCCTAAATATTTACTTAAAGGAAAACTATACCCCCAAAATGAATACTTAAGCAACAGATAGTTTATATCAAATTGAATGACATATTAAAGAATCTTACCAAACTGGAATATATATTTACATAAATATTGCCCTTTTACATCTCTTGCCTTGAACCACCATTTTGTGACTCTATCTGTGCTGCCTCAGAGATCACCTGACCAGAAATACTACAACACTAACTGTAACAGGAAGAAGTGAGGAAGCAAAAGGCTGAACTCTGTCTGTTAATTGGCTCATGTGACCTTACATGTGGTTTGTATGTGTGCACAGTGAATCTTACGATCTCAGGGGGCGGCCCTTATTTTTTAAAATGGCAATTTTCTATTTATGATTACCCAATGGCACATACTACTAAAATAGTATATTATTATGATAATGGTTCATTTACATGAAGCAGGGTTTTACACATGAGCTGTTTTACTCAGTATCTTTTAATAGAGACCTACATTGTTTGGGGGGTATAGTTTTCCTTTAAACTAAACTATTGCCGGTTGATGATGATTATTTTTTCTTCATGAAACAATGAACCCACCAGTATATTTAATTTCTAGTATAAGAGGAAACCACTAAACCTGGAGCAACCTGCATAGACATACAAATTCCATATATCAGTAATGCCCTGGTCAGATTCTAACCCTGGATTTTAGTGCTGCCAGGCAACCTAGTCATTGCTGCCACACCCTGCTGCTCATAGGGTTTTGCTGATCACTTATAATATATATTATAATTGCACGGGAAAGCACTTTTGGTTTACCCTTTTCTAATTTCTACTTCAGCAGGCTCACTTACCATGGGGCAATGGTTCATGCAGTCTGTGCTCTGCACCTTGCAAAGTGTAGCATTGTTGGGTGCAGCATTATGGGGCCCATTTACTAACAATTGAATTTAAAAAAAAATTCACAAATGTCTAAAAATTCCTGATTTTCTTATTTTTTTAAAAGCTCTAAAAATGTCACCTATATTAAGATAAAAAACCTCTAATACTAAACTTCGCCAAGTTGGTCCTATAGAAGTCAATGGGAGCTGTGCTGATCCTATTGGACCAAATCAATTCGGACTTTTAGAGGTTTTCTGATTTTTTTTGCTAGTAATTATCCAAAACACTTGAAGGTTTTAGGAATTTGTATATTTTTATGTTCAGCGTTATTTTTTGTTCATACTTTTTTTATTCAGATATTTGAATAAATGTCAAGTGAAAGTGAGTTTAGTCGTAGTTTTAAAGAAATCTAAAACCAGTAAAATTCGACTTTTAATAAATAGGCCTCCACATTTATAAGTAGGCCCCTCTGCTCTACATCATCCATGCTAAGCCTAGCCTGGTTGCTAGAGTAAGTGGGACCCTAGAAACATGAAGTACAAGAGAAAATAAAATGTAGATTAACTGCAAATTGCCTAAACCCTCCAAACTGTTCCATTCCCTCTCTTGGTATAATGGTTTATGTTTAATGGTTGGCATGAATTCATGTAGAAATCTATCCAGGGTCACCTAAGAATGCTATGGAAGATGTTGTTAGTAAGCAACTAATAAAGGTATTTTGGGTCATTTCCCTACACTAGCCAAATTTACACATGGTCAGTAATCCAAACAGTTACTGATAAGATATTTTCAGTTAAATACAGGAATAATAATGAAGATAAAAACAAAATAGCCATGGGTTATTCCTGTTTGGGTAAATTTGCTCATGTCTAGTAGATGAGTTCCAGTGTCTTTACTTTTTAAAAAAAATCTAGACTTTATTAGGCTAAACATTGTCTTATGAGAAAGCAAACCAGGACCAGCATATTGACACTATAAAGCACGATAAATAATCAGTATATAAAGCTTTGTTCCCTATGTTGTGCTATTGTGTATGTGTGTGTAGGAAAATTGCATTTTATATATAATTTCCCTATATGTTATTTAAATTTATTCAAAGTAGACTTTATCAATGCTGAACAGAAGACGGAGTTCACATTTTTACTACATTACATTGAAATTATAGATGTATAACACTGTCAACTTTAAATGAATTGCATCCAGCAACTTCACTTGACTTTCTGCTCATAAAATGTCAATGGGAAGAATCAGGGCTGTAATTTAAAAATAGACAAGTATACTTTATAAAAAATTATGATTATTTTTTTTTTCCAGATTTTCAGTCTAAGAGTTGCAGTTAAAACAGTTTTGCATATAAATAAATCTGTTCATTATCAAAGGTCCTATGTTCACCTTCTCACAAGCAGCCTGAATGCATGGATTAATTATCCTAATTGCAACTTTATGGGGAATACTTATATTCAATAATCCTCTCCTAAATAAACAATAAAATAGGTTTAAGGTTATCATAGTTTGTATTTGTAGTATTTTTGGCTACATAAGATTGTTTTATAGGGTCTAATGTCTAGTTTAAAAGAATAGAAAAATATCCTGCTACAAAGGAATTATCCAGATTTGGCCAAAGAACCCAGCATATAGTATTTTAATGTTTTAGACTGATCAATTATTGATGCTGAAGTTACTGGTAGCAAAACTGGAGCATCAAGTTCTGAACTGGAGAAAGTTTTGAATCATTGATACTCTTCATACTACAAAAAAAAGTCTGCAAATAGTCTGCCAAACCACTTTTACTTTTCATCATGATTCTGTTGACTGTTGTTTTTGCTCTGCATGTTTAGGCTACTAAAATCCAGTGGGCAAAATATCCAACACTTACTCATCGAATGCTTTGGGGGGCTTTGAGCATGGCATTTAAAGTAGGCCAAAAGCATGATATCAAATCACCCCAAAACCAACCCTCCATGCTTAATTGCCAGCAATCACTTGTGCTAATAATTTGCATGCAAGATGAAACAATAGCCCCTTAATTTACCCTTGAATATTTATTACTGATAGAGATAGTTTAGAATTTAGTGACCAGAAGGGGAAAGATGAAAATATATGTGATTATATTATTGAAAAAGCATTTATGCCTCCTTAAAAGAGTTTGAATTCATTTTTAATACTAGTCAAATTTTCTGAATATTCGACAGCATTTTAAAGTGCAAATAAAAAAATATTTTAAAAAGGAAGAATCCCTTTATTTCATACCTTTCAACTTTTGAAAAATGAAAAGAGAAAACATCTGCCATGCAAGTGCAGTGAAATTTTCATCCATGCCCATTTTGTGGCCACACTTCTAACAAAATGTAGAAGGTTTGAACACATTTCTGGGGATTCAGGGTCATGTTTTATTTGTTATTACAGATTTGCTAGTGAAGGTAAATTGCCCTTTAAGCTGAGTTCCCCAAGAGACCTGTCTGTTTATTTTATTAGTTACAATTGTACTAAATACAGGTGCTGAGTATTCTGGGCTCTCTGCCAAAAGTCTCCTTTCTCATTAAGTTTAATTCAACTTGTATGTTATGCAAGTGTTCTATGCAGAAGATCAAAGAGAAATGCGGGACATTTCAATAAGAATCAGAGACTGCAGGCTGAGCTGTGAAAATCGTGACTGTCCCACAAAAATTGGGATAGTTGGGAGGCATATTATTTGCTCACAATATATGTTAGGTAGCATGTTCAACTATAAGGGTATATACAAGATCACAGGAGGCATGTCTGTGTGCAATGGCAAAACTGTAAGTTACTGTATTCAACAGCAAAATCATTTTTGTAACTCTACCTAACCTTGGGAAAGCTAAACTGGTGTGAACCCATATACTGGTTATGCATATCAGCGGCAAACTGATTGGACCCCTTATAAAACTATCTATAGAAACGCAACCATCAATACAAAAAGAAGTAAAGACAGCCTCGAGATTGCAACAATGGTATCCAGGGATCATCTACACCACCACCAAGTAACATGTGGATATTGTGTGCGGGATGCCTTCACAACACTGGTCCACAAATAGAAGAACAGAGAGAGAGAAAGAATCTCTGCATTTGTCAGAATAAATAAATAAATAAAAGTTGATAACTCTAAATTGTCAAAATTTCACCTAGTAAATCAGCCACTGGAAGGGAGAGCACCTATAATATTCCAGAATCTTTGTCATGTTCATAAACAAAATGCATCTTCATCTGATACACCACAGTATAAACGATAGCAATGCAGCAAGCACATTCCATCTGTCATTAGGCAACCAGCATCATACCCTTTTTCTGCCAGGACCACCAAATAGTCATAAATCTTCTCGATCACAAAAATAAAAAACATATTCTGCTATTGGCTGATTAATTACCTGTACCTGCAGAAACTCCATCTGAAACTTCACAAATGGCTGCCTTATTCATTTTAATGAAAATCATTTCTGACAACCAATCTAAGATAACACATTTTGTCAAATAACTCAAACTGTCACCCAGATTGAGCTGATTTCATTCTTATCACTATTTCACTGCTCACAAGTACCAGGGATTACACAGTAAATTATATCGTAAAGGTTGTGCATTAGATGAGATATATTTTTACTGTAACTCTTTTCATGATGTATATATCATGTCAAACAAATTACCTGTTTTTTTTTAATCTATTCTTGGTACCCAGTCTTTTCCCCTAATATAATATTATCTCTTTAGTAGCAATACGGCAATGTGTATCTTACTTCCTAGCATTCAAAATGATGATAGATTTTTCCATCTGAGGAAAAATGTATTTGTGCGAGCCTTTCCTACTAAAATGAATATTTATAAACATATGCCCATACAGTAAGTCTTTAGTTGTTGGAATTGTCTGAATACCTACTTTTCCACCAAAGGTTGAGCAGAAACCCATAATGAATCTAAACCTTATGAAGCATATTCAAATATGAGCAATCATCCAACAAAATTGCCTGGATTTTAACATATGTGCTGAGACAAATAATATGGCATTTTAGACACTGTATCCCTTTATGATTTTAAAAAAAACTGCACAAATTAGTAAAAACATGGGAAGTTCATTTGTGGATTTGTTTGCTGATTTGTTTAATTATGAAAAACTTTAGGTTTGTAATTATTGTAGAACTCAACTGAAATTCACTTGTGTTAACTATAAATGAAACATTTTACATTATTTCCCTGAACTGATAATTTGAGGACCATAATTGTCACACATGATTATGGTATAAACAAACACCACTAATTGCAATTGTTGCCGTAACCATTTGTTTGTCATAAACAAAGGGAAAGTTGGAATAAATAGCAATCAATGCATTCCCGGTCCTTAAAGATCTAAGAAATGTAAGATGTTATGCAACAGGAGTCTTGCTGTTTTGCTGTACTGATGAAACAAGACATTCATTTATTGCTACCATTAGTTTAGATGCTGGACGTTTCTCTAAACAGGTTTTGAAACTAAATTGCCAATTGGTTTTGTTTGTATTTGTTTAGTGTACTAAATGAATGCAATCCCATTATGGATGAAGTGTCAATAAAAAGGTAGAAATCTCCTACAAGTTTAATAAAAGTTGAATAATGTCCTAAAGCAAATAGTATACATGAAATACAGGGATTTTTAAAGTGATACTGGTAGATACAGACAAATAAACTATATAGATACCAGTTCCCATAGGAGGAGAGAGGACATCAAAGTTAAAAAGATGTCTTCTCTCCTCTACAGGTATGCTGCGCAAGATGTTTGAAAAGCTCATAGAAACTGACTATACAGTAGCTTCAACTATACTTTGTTTGATGGTGATCATCATTGGCACTTCACTATCTCTTACAAGCAGTCATGTCACTTTGGTAATACCATCTGCGTGGTTCCTGAGTTTGTGCCCTGGTTCTCACCTTGCAGCAACCATGAGGGAATCATACATGGCCATATTGGAGGCTTTCACTTAAAACATTAAGTGGTTTCATGATCTTGTCCTCACTACTGCAGTTATTGCCATAAAAGGACTTTTGCACTTTTAGCTCTGCAAGTATGGATTTGCATTTGGAATAAAGAACTTGTGCAGTAATTAACAGGACAATTTGAAAATGTGTTTAAAATAAATGAGTGTAACATAAAAAGTATAATGGAACTACTTTAAAGGAACAGTAACACCAAACTGAAAGTGTATCATAGCGCAGGCGTAACCACGTTCATACCAGTTATGTGCGGGCCGACCCGCGGGTCGGGCGGGTTTGGGTCGACCTCACAGTGCTCCTCGCAGGGGTGGCCACCTTCAAATGCCGGCATCCGACTTCCGGGTTCTGGTTTTATAGTGTCGCGTGTATAGTGCTCACCCTGGCCCTTTTGTGACATCATTGTGACATCATCGGCGGGGCAGCACGGGTCTATAAAAGGACCCCCGGAAGCGGGTGCGGGTATTAGCAGGGCGGGTTAGGGTCGGGTGCGGGTCAGGGAAACCCTGACCCGCACATCACTAGTTCACATGCATGCACACAGGGGGAGGCAAGGTGGCCAACCGGGTTGCCTAGGGCGCCTGGTCGGCTTGGTCTGCCTCTGCTAGCATATAACAGATAAAACACCATTGTATTCTTCAGGGCTTATCTGTTATGTGCTATGTAACCTGTGCCTTCTCTCACTTTTGCCAGCTTAAATGGCTGCCCCATGGCTACACAGCAGCTTATTTATATAAACTATAGTAGTGTTTGAAGTCTGAAGCAAACACACAGCTTTAACCAGTCCATGCTAACAGTATATTATATGTTAATTACCTTAAAACACTTGGGGGGTTTATTTACTAAACTCTGAATGCAAAAATCATGAAAACTTTGTGATTTTTTTAATGAAATCGGACATTTAAAAAATCACAAATTTTTCAGAAATTATTAAACCCTGAGGATGAAAAAGTCTAAATTAGAAAATCCAGCATCTCAGACCTGTTGCAGTTGCATATAAGTCAATGGGAGTCCCAATGATTTTTTGATGTGTGCTGGGTTTAGTGCAATACCCCAAAAACTATTCTGAGTTTTCGGGCAAAAATCTGAGTTTTCGGGTGAAAATTTTACAAAATCGTGAAAATCGGATGAAAAATACAAAAAAAAATGCAAAAATCTGTTTTTTTCCCGCAAAGCAAATTTTCAGGAAAATGTAATAATAAATAACCGGAAAAAACTGATAATATTTAATAGAAGTTTGTAGCAGAAAATATTGAGATAAATTTAGACTTTGATAAACAACCCCCTTCGTGTTATTGTTCCTTTAAAGGGACCAAGTGTCCATGCGAAAACTAACAAAAGACAAGTGAATAAAAGATCCTCTGCTTGTGCCCTTATTCTTACATTTTTGAAGTTGCTACATTCTATCAGTTACTAAACAGAGCTCAGCTTTGTACCAGGTATGGTACCTGTTATCCAGAATGCCTGGGACTTGGGGGTTTCTGGATAATGGATCTTTCTGTAATTTCATAGCTTGTCTACTAGAAAATTATTTAAATATTAAATAAAAGCAATTGGCTGGCTTTGTTTTCCAATAAAGATTAATTATATATTTGCTTGGATCAAGTACAAGGTACTGTTTTATTATTACAGAGAAAAAGGAAATGATTTTTTAAAAATTGGATTATTTGGAGAAAATTGAGTTTATGGGACCGCCTTTCCATAATTCAGAGCATTCTGGATAATGGATTTCCGGATAACGGATCCCATACCTGAACAGCAATGTGGCCATGCATTGAAGCCAAGCAGTTGCTGGATACGTGGCTTCTTAAAAAGTGAATAGTTGGGTTGTTAGTGATATGCTGCACTGCAGAGAGATAAAAATACTATTACACTCCAGTGCTGGAGACAATAACATTCTGAAACAATATTTGGCAATTTTTAATAGTAAAAAAACATATCCAGTAATTCTTTTTTATAAATAGCAAAAACAAAAAAGAAACAATTTCATGATATGGTTTTCTTTCACGTGCCAAAGTGTATGGTCCTCCATCTCCTTGTTTCTATATTTCACTTTCAGGCCACATTAAGAACCCATTTTTGACAAGCCATATCATCAGTCAGACTGACCACAAATGATGCATGTCAGCACTGTGTGAATCATTTGTGGATCTTAATGTACATTGTTTAACATTTGTGGTCACAAGTCATAACGCATCAATATTTTTTCCCAACCGCCTAAAATTGTTCTCTGAAATGAGGAGAGTTCTTAAAACTGTTAAAAAGAGCTCAGTGTTTTGACATAAAGAACAAAAATGTATTTAAACTTTTTTGGTGGCAATGCGCCTTTGTAAGGGTCTACACATTTGTGAACTCTGACCACAAATCACTACAAAACCCTAATGCTAAAAAAATATGAAAATATGGTTCTAGCACTTTGCTAATTTTGTCCTGCTTCTTGTTCTAATTACTGAATTTATTTTCTAGTTTTCATCTATGTCACTGCTAATAATCCCAGTTTAACATGCAAGAAGACGAAGATTATTGAAAGTCTGACACTGACAAGTAACCTAACTTGCCCAGTAATTAATATCTCTACAGCTGTCATTAACACTGTCATCAATTAGGGAGATAATAAAAGGCATGGCAAGGCTTCGTGATGCAAATTCTAGGTATTTCCTGATGTTCTGTGAAATTGTGGCTTGTAGTCAAAATACTAACCAAATACATATACAGCATATTTAAAATTGGTCTTTAGTGAATCACATTAACTCACATTAATCCATCTGCTGTAATATGTTCACTCGCAGTTCTTAATATTATGCATGTTTCTCAAAATTTATAAAGAAACGCGTGAAAGCTCTACTATATAAAGGTGCAGGGCACTTCTAATTGGTCTTAGGGGAAAATTGCAAACTTGAAAGTTCTAGCAAATGAAAAGAACATAAAAAGGAAATAATAAAAAATAAGTGATAGACGGGCATGTTTTCGGAGATGATTACAGTTGTAAAGAGCAATTTTTAAAAGAAAAACTGTTATGTACATATAAAAATATATGTGTAGGGGAATTCATCTATCCAATGAATGTTTATAGCTTGTGGTAAAGAGAGGAAAAAGTAGGTATCCATAAACATAGTAGAGATTTTTTATTTCTTTTATTATAATGACTGTAACAATATGAAATTTCCAAGCAAGGTGGACACTTGATATGAAGCTCATTGGTATAGCTTTAAAAAGCTTTGTAGATGACTATATCTCAAATAATACCCTTCGATTGCGAGGTATATATCTACTGTTGGCAAAGATACTGCCCAGCAGAGAAAACCTTTACTAATTTCCATGCATAACAACCAGTGCCATAAATAACCATAAATAAATAGAGATTTTGAAGTTTCAGTTGCTGTGGGTAGAAATATTTACATATACTTCAGTGAAAAATAATTTTCATCAGTTGGAAAGTAAAGATGCCAAAATTTAACATTAGTAAAGACATCTGTTTTTATCAATTTCAAGGCATAAGATACTAAGTGAAATATTTTAATAATTTAAATAGCAATTTAAATATACGTATAAGTGTAAATACATATTTGTACAATATAGTCAGAGAGATGCAGTAGTTTCAGAGTTTCAGAGTTTATTTAAGTGATCATTTAAAGATTCAGTAGGAACTTTCTCCTGAGTAATAATACATTGGCAGCTGGCCTGCTGGGTGTTTACTATGCTTTCCTCTAGATCCAAACAGAGAGGCCACTGTGATAAAACTGGGGCAATGTAATAAAATGCAATAATTTTTTTCCCTTATGCAATTTCTCCTCTGTGCGCATTTAATGTAAGTGTGTATTTAATGTAAATGTAATTTGTTCTTAATTTTACATTTTTTTCTCTTTATCACAGTTCTCACTAAAAATGTAGAGACCCTGAGGGTTAGATATTCTCAGGCTTTTACCCCTTTGTATTTTGGACATCTAAAGTGGTCCTTTGATACACCCAGGCAGCTAAGTCTCCACACTAGGTGGCAGTATATGAAAGTACAAAGGGGTATAGCCCCATGCGCTCAGGGTCTTTCCTGGGACTTCACCAATCTGAGAGACTGTTATTGCTCAGGGTTACCATGGTCAAGATTTAGGAATAGTAAGTTTTGTCATAGTTTTCTAGGGCATCCCCAACCAGTAGCTCACAACCAGTAGCTCAACATGTTGCTCTCCAACCCCTTGGATGTTGCTCCCAGTTTACGAATTCCAGGCTTGGAGGCAAGATGTACTGCCAAACAGAGGTTGACAATCCATATAGGACCTACTAAATCACAGCAATTATTTGGCAATCTAGGAATATCTTTCATGCTAGTGTTGCTCCCCAACTGCTTTTACTTCTGAATGTTGCGCACAGGTTGTAAAGGTTGGGGATCCCTGCTCTAGGAGCTAGAGGAAGGCTCAGGAAAGGTAGTGAGCAGCTTTCGCTCCAACGAAGAGGAATAAAGGGTTAGGACTCGATGGTGTGTGAACCACTAGTGCAGGGATTTCAGTGGATGAGTTGAAGCCCAGGTAGGGTGCCAAGATACAAGACCCCAGGCTGAGGATCCCAACTCTCAGAGAGGAGTTGCCTCAGGAGTGTTCTAACTTATACTTTGTCTACGTATAGATACAGAAAACAGATACAGAAAAGGCAAATGTGTTAAATAAGTTCTTTTCTTCAGTGTATACAATAGAGGAGTCTGAGTTCACAGGCTCACTTTATAACTGCATGAATGGTTCAGCTCAATCTAGTCAGTGGCTGACTCAGGATATGATTCAAAAAGCTTTAATACAAATTAATGTAAACAAGGCTCCAGGGCCTGATGGCATACACCCTGGTATGGTGCCTATGTATTGGAGAAAAGCTGACTTTATTCCAATATTTAAAAAGGGATTACGATCTCAGCCTGGCAATTATAGGACAGTAAGCTTGACATCTGTGGTGGGCAAATTATTTGAAGGCTTGTTAAGGGATCACATTCAAAATTTTGTCCTAATGAATGGCATTATGAGCAACAATCAGCATGGCTTTATGAAGGATAGGTCATGTCAGACTAATTTGATTGCATTTTATGATGTGGTAAGTACGATATGATGTGGTAAGTAGATGTGATCTATTTGGATTTTGCCAAAGCGTTTAATACTGTGCCCCACAAACGACTGCTTTCTAAACTAAGGTTTGTTGGGCTTAATGAAGTCGTTTGCATGTGGAAGGGGAAGGATAGCTTTTTAGCAAGTGAGGGAATACAGGGTTATGGGAAATAGCTCATAGTACAAGTTGATCCAGGGACTAGTCATTTAGGAGTCAGGAAGGAATTTTTCCCCCATCTGAGGCAAATTGGAGAGTCTTCAGATGGGATTTTTGCCTTCCTCTGGATCAACTGGCAGATAGGTAATTAATAAAAAGGAAAAAAAATGGTTGCACTTGATGGAGATGTGTCTTTTTTCAACCTTACTTACTATGTTACTATGTTACTTCTCGGAGGGATCTGTTACTATTGCATTTGAATGTGCCGTAAAGGAGTGACTGCTGATTTCATTTATTGAACTGTTCTACTGTTGCTGCAAAGAAACCTCTTTGTGATTTGGATCCTTTGATGCAAAGAGGAGTCTACAAGATACCCGGAGTTGATGGGAGTTGCCCAAATACAAGTTGGTCAGAGGTACACTACATGCAGAAATAGTCCTGGTCACACACTATGATCCACACAGCTGAAGTGCACTCAAGGGTGTGCTACATATATACTCAAAATATATAGTAAGAGTAAGCTACATATACTTGGAAATAAGCAGTAATAACAAATTACAACAAGAATGTATATATATCATTAAATGTTAGGAAATATGTTTTGATTCAATTAATTAAATACATTGACATTGATTATTGTCTATTTATTACTATTTATTAGTGGATGCTACCATATGCCTTGTATGGCTGGAGGCATTCCTCATGCATTCTGATAACATGTGTCTAATTGCACCTTCTTGCATGGTTTTATTAAAATCTAAAGAAAATGCCTCTGGCAAAGTTCTGTACATGCAACATGCTAAGCCTTCCTTCTTTTCTGTCTAAGTGGAAATATATTGATCTGAAGACAATCTAAGGTTATAAACAGAATGGACTATGCAAGAGCAGGTACTTTTCTAATACAGAATGTTGGTCTTGTGCATATTTAAATTCTTAAACACGTTAGATATTTTTTCATAATTTATGTATAAAATTGGTTTAGTGTCAGGCACCAATTAAAGATAGCAGCAGTGACAGAACTCTAACTTGGAAGAAGAAGCGTGTTGGAAAAAGCACAGTGTATAAAGCTAGCAATGAGAAATGAAATGCAGGAACTGTCACAAACATGGCTGTCCTCAAAATGACCATCATCTATCATCTTAAAAGAGTAGCTTGGTATTTAAAGATATTTCTGCCACAGGCAACTGCCAGATAAATAGCCTTGTTTTTTTCCGAAGACCTCAGTGAGATGCTTAGTGACCATGATTTTGTTAACAGGTAAATGGCAAGAGATCCTGCTGGCAAGTAATATATGAAACACAAAAAGAAAAATCCCAGTACAAGGCTAGGGAAGAAAATAAACTTTAGACAGTATTAAAATATATTTTACAGGTGTAAGATCCATTATCCATAAGCTCTGAATTACAGGAAGGTTGTCTCCCATAAACTCTATTTTAATCAAATTCAAAATGTATATTTCATATTAATTTGTTTTCTATAATAATAAAACAGTACCCTGTACTTGATCCCAACTAAGATTTAAATAATCCTTTTTGGTGGCAAAACAATCCTATTGGGGTTATTTAATGTTTAAAGTATTTTTAGCAGACATGGGGGCCTATATATCAAAGGTCAGATTTTAGGGGTTTGAAACTGCATCTAAACTCACAAACTCTAAAACTGCAAATGTCATGAGATTTATTAAAAGATCGTAATAAAAAAATATGAATGGAAAATGACTCTATATGATGTGCTAAAAAATAAGAATACCTTGAAAACCTCTAAAAATTCAAGTTTTTTGGACAATTCCTAACGGAATAAAAATAGATTTTGATTTAAACAGGTCCAAAAGAATTAGAGCAGCCCCCACTGACTTCTATAGGACCTCAATAACTTTTACCTGGAGAAGTTTTAAGTGGTTTTCATCGTTTTTACACTTAATAAATATAATTTTTTTAGAGCTTTTTTAAAAAAAATGAGAAAACCACACATTTTTAGAGATTCGTGGAAATAATCAAAATTCAATAGTTAGTAAATTGATCCCTAAAAGTATGGAGATCCAAATAACAGAAATATCCCTTATCTGGAAGACCCCAGGTTCTGGGTATTATGGATAACAGTGCCCATACCTGTATTAGCATTTTGTTAATAAGTATATATATAAAGAGACTAAAATACTCAATTACCCATTCGATAATGAAGACCAACTCATTGTAAAGCAAAGACAATTATAATAATAAACATAGGGGGCGGGGTTAAGGCAAAAATTTAACCTTTTGCCTTAACCCCGCCCCCCTATGATGCACTTCCTGTTTGTAAGATGCTGGTTCCCCTCCAAACTCTCACTATAAAAGACACTCAGGCGTCCTCCGCCGGCACAGAGGCGCTAAGTGTGTATACTACTGCCAGATGGTGAGTCTTGTTATTTATTACCACACACCACTCTATGCCTTATATGTTTATATTAACTTTGCAGCCCCACTATGTTTTTGCTCACTGCACTTCCTTCTTACCCTATTTACTTCACCTGTATAATTGTTGTATCCTCTAATACTTATCAACCTTTACTTTGGTATATCCAAAAAATCCCCCTATTTTTATTAATAGCTAACTAGTCCCTGCACCATACCTTTATCCCAGAATAATGACCACCATACATATTTTGTAATACTAAAAAAGCTTTTGTTTTGACGAATAAGCATACAGCATACTATTTGTCACTTTGGTCTCTGAAATTCACAGCTGTAACTCCTATGTTTATTGCCTGAAGAAGCGGGTCTGAGCCCGTGAAACGCATTGTACTGATTGGAGTTCGTTAATAAATTTTGACTGCTTAATTACAGTCGTTTTGTGTCTGCTTGGAGGAGGTAAGTCCACTACTGCCTCCTCTGATTACCAAGTTTTTGTTTTTTAACTCGTTTATATCCTTTTATTCTTTTGGCACCTCTGTTCTTTTTATACAATTATAATAATAAGGATATGGCATGGCAGCAATACACACAAAATGCAGAATTAGAATAAATGCATTAAGTTAAAGCAGACATACTTCATCCAATAGGTCAGTGTTTCCAAAACAGTCAAGCATACTCCCCTAGGTGCGAAAGATCTGGCATGGGAGTCTAAACTTCCATTTGCTGAACTATATGTACTTTTGTTTAACATAGGTCTGTAATAGCACGGAATTTCCCACATTCCTAAACAAAGCAGTTCTATGAAAGTTATACTTAAAAGATTTAAGGAGGCAATCTGCAACAAGAGAAGGAAAACTGGAAGAGAAAGGGCAAGAATTTTACATTTAAAAAAAAGTGGGATTATTTGAGCAGAACTGAAATTTGTGCCTGCCTAAAATGAGAATTGAAAGACAATGCGAGAACAGAATAGGTGGGAAAATGGGATAAAGGATTAAAAAGAAGGTGGTTTTGGGAGCAGAATAAGGAAAGCACTTAAAAGAAGATATTGCAGAAAATAAATGGGGCAGAGCATTGGGGAAGATTGGAGAAGAGAAGGTTAAAATGGCAAGTGGATGGCAATGTCAGGAAGAAAAAAATTAAGGGGCACAAAAGAAAAAGAGTAGATGCAAACAGTTGGAGAAATAAGGGGTTTACAGACAGTAGAAGAATACAAGAAAAGGTTGTCAGAAAAGGGGAAGAAAAAGGGGAAGCAAATAAGAAATAGGAGAGGGAGAAAGGAAGAGCAGCCATAAATGGACTAGCGTTATAGACAATGAAAGCATTAAAGGAAACAATCATACAGCAAAAGTTAAAAGGATGTGTCTGCTGCACATAAGGGGATGCCTAAGCAAAAAACTTTAAAAACCACTACCAAAGGCTGTGTAAACTAATGGATACAAAGGCACAGGCCTGGGACAGCAAAATTTCAGGGGAGGCATGCCACACAGTCACATTATAGGAGCACTGGGGAGCGGCAGCATGCAAGCGTGCGTGCGAAGGTAGGGCCTGGCAGCTATAGGTGCGTCGACAATACCCATGGGAACTGTGCCACAGTTATGTTTTTTTTTAATTCCACAGGCAAATTAGATCTGCTAGTAACCTCCACTATAGCATATATGCTAATAAAATACAGCCATTCATTTAATACAAATCTAATAGTTATTAGGCTGTTATTAGGCTGAAAAATAAAAAAAATATTCAATCAGTAAGTTTTGCTAAATAACTGATCATAGCAGAAAATATAATTGGCTAAATGCAACTAAAATGAAGTATGGCTCGAGTGCTTATGTCCAAACTGATCATTTAATTTCTGGAATCAGTTTGATAGGCGATAAGGTGGCACAGGGGCAACAACCCTGAGCTTGTTACTTGAGGAACATCAACTAAATAAATATAAATATACAAGAGCTATTCTATGAAAGGTTACTATCTTGCTTGTTGCTATATTACAGAATATGTGATATTAAAGCAAATGAATAATGATGAGAGTCAAAGAGTTAAGACCAAATAAAGGGATCAAGGGCACAGTGAAAACTGTAACTGGTTATGAATATCAAGCTATTAAAGGGCAAGCAAGCAATACAGGGTGTCAATGTGTAAACAATGGTTAGCAGTACATCCAAAAATTATTTTGTCACAAAATGCTGCCTTTGTTTAATGATTTTATAAGCAGAAGCTAAAATTCATTTTGAAGAACTCCATAGCTAAAACTGTTGGCTGAGTGTTAATTTGTGAAGGCTACATTTAACTTAGTTTATTTTTCAGTACATAAATTAGTAAATCGAGGCATCTTAATTGTTATAAAAAGAAATATGATATTTTAATGTGATTTTCTTAGGGGTTTGTAAAACTGATATTAAATTTAATGGTGTAACATTAAATGATATCATTATTAAGTAAGCTGAAATATAAAACTGCCTTTTAGTTATATGAATTAATTGTACAAAAAAAACTACAGCTATTTAATCATAATGATTACTGTAATGGGCTACTGCTATTAGGGGTGCTCCACAGAGTATTTTTATTTGCAATAAGGTGCCCAACAGAATTTTTATTTGTGAAAATGTTTGACTTGCCCAAGGCCACAACGAGTAGTTACAATGTTGTGTAACCAGTGAACCTGCATCCTAAGGAAAATGAGCAATAGAAAATACAAAACAAACAAGCACAGTGTATATATTATACCCAGATATGCATCACAAAATTTAAATGTCACCTTTCCTCCTGTGTCTTCTTACCATGAATGTAGCCCTGCTCTTGAATGTCATGTTGGTTTCAGGTTTAAATTTGCAAATATACACAACCACACCAGGGACCCTACTTAAAGATAATTCATTTGGCTTTTTTAAAAAAAAAAAAACCTACAGCATAAAAAGCAATAAATATGAAAATGCAAAAAGATGTCCCACTTGGCTTCAAATCAGGTGACTCTAAAAGGATCAAGTTATCCCTTAGAGGCCCATTTACTAAAGGTTGGATTTCAGTGGTATAAGAGCTTTTTGAAACTCTATTTCTCTAAAACCACAAATACCATTAAAGAGATACAAATTGAAAAGTATGAATTGAAGTGCAAAAAAAATACAAATATCTCTAAAATATCTCTAAACCCCTCTAAAAAAAATTTATGGTAATTACTAGTGAAAAAAATCCAAAAGCCTGAATGGCTAATAAGAAAAGACGAATAGGATCAGCGTAGCTCCCATTTACTTCTATGGGACCTTGACTGCTTTGTATTGTTCGGTATTCTAATTTTTCGTGTTTTTTTTCACTGCATAATTTTATTATTTTAAATAAAACTCGAATTTTAAAAATACAATTCAGGAAAGAAATGAAATCCGAATGTTAGTAAATGGGCCCCTTAGTGTAAACATAGTTAACAAACATCACAGTTCTGACATATTCCCTTGTATTGCAAAGAGAACAAATCAGAAGAGCAATGAAACAATGTCTATTGTAGCTAATGAATCTCTTGATATTATAGGGATAAACACCCTGTCTTCCTCTTTACTTGTAATGGTGCTTGTCTCTGAGCTACAGTATGTTTCAGAGCATGCAGCAGCATTGTATTTATGATGATGGTGTGGGGACCAGTAGGCATCCGCTATCTTGCCCCTAACTTGCACATCTATTAGACGTGCCAGAGAAGAGCAGCTGCACAGCTGGAATAGGTCAAAATAATAAATTGGAATTAGAATTTTAGAAAAATTGCATCCATTGCTGTACTGTATAAGTAAGTATTGAATCAAATATCTCATCATCTTTGTACAAAACTTCAAAATCAATAATTAGTTATGTTTGTGCAATTCTAATAACCAGTCCATGAATTACTCTCATTGATGCTGTCAGTCAAGTAAATCATGTACCCTGCTACAAGGCATGCATTAAATCAAAAATTGGGTAAGGAACCTCCAGAAGGTAAGTGTGGACAGACTGCTGGTGGTGGGAGGCTCTCTTGTACATGGGATAACGCTAATGGCTATGGAAAGCAGCACATTAGCCCTATGCTATGATATAAGAAGAATGGACTTGCAGTTCTAACTGGTGTTAGTTGCCTATATATTTCTTATTCTTTTTTTACTATTTGGAGCACTGACAAGCCTATATCAATGAAATATTAATTTTGAATAGTGAACATAAGTAATTAAATATAATTATAATCGACTGAAGCACATTCTAATTGAGTCAGTCAAACATTTACACCAAGTCTAATTCACTGATGACCCTTAAAGGAGAACTAACCCCTAAAAATGAATATGGTTTAAATGACATGTTTTATAGTCTGAACTTATTGCACCAGCCTAAAGTTTCAGCTTCTCAGTAGCAGCAATGATCCAGGACTTTAGCTTTTTCACATGGGGGTCACCATCTTGGAAAGTGTCTGCAACACTCACATGTTCAGTGGACTCTGTGCAGTTGTTGAGAAGCTAAGCTTAGGGGTCGTCGCAAATTATCCAGCAGAAAATGAGGTTGGTCTGTAATATAAACTGATGCTACAGGGTTCATGCTTCAATGTGTACTGTATATTGTGAGTGGGTCCCTAAGTTTATTAAGTGACAGCAGCACAGAGCATGTGCAGTGAATCAGCAGAAAAGAAGATGGGGAGCTACTGGGGCATCTTCAGAGACCCAGATCTTTACTGCTAAAGGACTGTGGTTGCCTTGGGCTGGTACAGAAGCCCAAAACATAATGTACAACATTTCTAGCTAATTCTTTAGTTAAGCTTTAGTTCTCCTTTAATAAATATGAGCAAACGTAATCCAAATTGCACTTCAACATAAATGTAGTATAATTGTTTTATAATTATATTATAATTAATATCCAGTTTGCC
The DNA here is from genome assembly GCF_017654675.1 of Xenopus laevis. Lineage (NCBI taxonomy): Eukaryota > Metazoa > Chordata > Amphibia > Anura > Pipidae > Xenopus > Xenopus laevis. Next base: position 79,760,602 of record NC_054371.1, on the reverse strand, counting down.
AATAAGTGACAATTACCACTATATGTAATAAATAACTTATTTGTGCAACGTATCCATTGCATGAATATATTTCAGGCTTGTTCATTAGTATTGCTCATTGTTAACAGAACAGTTAGCTAACCTACACACAAGGACATTCTTACAAGGACAAACTAGCCATGTGGCAGTCCTCGCTGTTAATGTAAATGTGTGCAGTCCTCAGAGTGAGGAGACGTATGTATGTGTGTGTCCTGCACAGGATGACATTGTATGTCCTCTAGGTAGGCCCAGAGGGCATTGTAGGCAGTAATGACCCATCTGTTCAGTACTTACAGATAGGAACCTTCTAATGAAGATAAATGTGGGTCACCCCGCACTGGCATCCTACAGAGTGTTAATGAAACCACCTAATGGTCACTTCTCTGTCACCTTTTGACTGATGACCAAAAAAGTTTATCCTGATACACGGAGGTAGGTATAAAGTGTCATCAGTCTTTCTAGGACATCTTTTTAACTTTCACACACACACATTCATTCTTCATACTCCCTTTTCTATTCTAAAGAAATACAGTATACCAGCGACACTTTCCTTATTCCTTAGTGATATACTATAACTGTGCTGCAACATGTCAGAAATTAATTCTTCTCAAACACCCCTGTCCGGAGAAATGAATGATCACAAAGCTGCTGAAGATAAGGTTAAAACACAAAGCAACTAGAATAAAATCTTTCCATATACAGCACAACACTGGCAGATAACAATATTTCACAGTAGTTATCTCTATCCTTGTTCTTGGCATCATGATATGGAACTCGCTGGTGGCTACTAAATGTCAGATTGCATCCAGCTATTAGCCAGGTTTAGTAAATCATGTAATTTATTCATGACTCATGTATAGAGATTAAAAGAAGTCACTTGTTATACCTTTATCTTTCCATACAGTTTTATTATAGAGAGCAAAAGAAGGAAAATAGCCTGAAATAATAGTAATGTAGAATTATTTTAAATACGTTGCCTTTTAAGGAGAAATACATATAGTATTGTATATGTATGTATATGGAATACTGGTGGTATTGTACTGTACACACTCTCTTCAAGAGTCATAGCCACCATATGCAGTATTGCAAACATAATTAGTGTGTGTTAGACAATTCAGGCATGCATCCCTATGCTAGTCCAGTGAGAGACAACACACCGTGCTAAACATGCTGTTTTATTAGATATAGTGCTCAATCACCACTCATTGTATGTTTACATATCATATCTGATTTTGCTTTATCTTTACTGCTGAGCTGGTAATAAGAGATAAATCTTTAGCTGTGGTGCCACAGATACGCAAAGATAGATGCAGCCTCAAGTCAAATAAGTGACGTGAATTCATTGATATTAGTCATCATTTGAAAAATGACAATGGATTCCATGGATATCCTATATGATAGAGAATATGAATAGCAATGTTTTAACCCAGGTATTGTTATGCATCTCACATAATTTGCAGTTTAATGGGAAAAATGGTAAGGAATTGTTATTGAACAATACTTGCTTAGAATTTAGTTTATGTTATTTATTACTTTATTTCAGGTTATCTAATGGGCACATATACAGCTGTTACTGAACTATGATTATTGCTTTACCTATGATTTGAAAAAGATACAAGTATAGGGCCTATTATCTAGAATGCTTGGGTCTTTCTGTAATTTGGATCACCATACCTTAAGACTACTAAAAAATAATTTAAACAATAAATAAACCCAATAGGGTTGTTTGCCCCCATAAGGATTAATTATATCTTAGTTTGGACCAATTACAGTGCACGGTTTTATTATTACAGAGATAAAGGTGTAAAGGTGTACATAAAGTTTTAGTTTGTACACCAGTATAACCTACCATGACATGGCTTAAAATTATATTCTTGTGATTTTATATATATATATATATATATATATATATATATATATATATATATATATATACATATATATGAAAATGTATATAGAAAATGTCTCAGGTGGAATAAAAAGAAAATATAAAAGTGTCAATGCTGTACTTTTTTCATTAAAGGGGGGTCACTTTATAATTATAATGATTTCAGAATTGTGCTTAGCGTTAATATCTATGCCGGACAGATTTCAGAAAGCAAAAGAAACACAACATGCTAAAAATCAAAAACTATGCACATTTTAAGCTTGATAGATGTGGGGATCCTTTTTCCACAATAACAGCAAATATCATAAAAACAAGTACAATGTGTCCACGCAGAGTTTGAATAATATTTGTTAGCATCTGAAATGGTATGCAGCATTTTTACTCAGGAGCTCAAAGGCTAGTAGGCTATACTGCAACCCTGAAGTGACACCTATAGCTCAGAAATGGTTAATGCACCCAGTTGGCTTGGTGTAAAGTATTGCTTTAATGTATATGCGTTTAGTTTGTGTGAATGATTTGTTTAGAAAATAAAAGGACTCAGCATAATAACTCCTAAGGGCAATGATTAACTACAACCATGTTTCTGCTTTTTGCAAATGTAATATATTTATTTAGCCTTCCCTTTGTACTTTTTATGGGTCGGATATAGTGATGCACCTTCACAAAGCTTTCCCATAGAATGGCTACATTGCTTTTATACACTCTCTTTTTTTCTCCCTTTCATCTCTACGGTCCTGATAATCTATGTTCACTCGAGTCTCCAGGTTGATTGATTTTGTCTGTTGACTTCCTACATGTGGAAAGTAATCTGAAGCCTCATTGGTATAAATTGCACTTCTCTACACTGCTTTATCTCTGGATCCCTTGGCTAATTTTTAGAACTCACCAGTCTAGTCTGGCAATTCTTACAACTGTATTATAATTTTAGCAACATCCTGGCAAAATTCCATGGCAAAATGCAATAGTCTTATCTCACTATAGTCCTTGTGATTAATCCCTTTGTTATCTTTTTAGCACTTTGTACCAAAAAGTAGAAGGATTCTGTAAATTGAATAACAAAGGCCAAACATACAACATACTGTAGTATTTTGCTGCAGAGTTCTGCTGCTGTTGTATATAGTACAACAGTTTGGGATGCTCATATAATTATCTGTCAAAAGTAAATGTGGTTCTTTGACCTTTGAACATGCTGTACCTTTTTAAAATGACCATATTAATCCTCCCATACAGTGTAGTTTGGATCAATATAAGATGACATATAAGCAATGTCCATAATCCATACAACAGGTACCAATAATACCAATTACATAGAGTGTAACAGCATTTGCATATTCCTACAAGAGCCACCACTTCCCTTTCATAATAAAATCTGCTGCAATACATCATTCAGCTGTAAGTTTCCCATATAATACTTGTGCCTTTCTCCAGGATATAGCCAGCTGATTTAGATTTGAAGTAACTGATCATAAAAAGCTTTTTGCTGCCTAAGGCTACAAATGAGGTTTCTTAATCATGATGGAGAAGGAAACTAAAATGAATCAAGTGGCTTTGGTATGATTAGATAGATAGATAGATAGATAGATAGATAGATAGATAGATAGATAGATAGAAAGATAGATAGATAGATGATAGATAGATAGATAGATAGATAGATAGATAGATAGATAGATAGATAGATAGATAGATAGATAGATAGATAGATAGATCAAGTGCACCAGTGCATTAACCCGTAGAATTTCCTAATTTGCCTCTCTTGTAGATTATACAGAAATTTTCTAAAACAAATGTAATTTGAAACTATAATGCCTGTATTGTGTATGTAAGATTTTATGGAGTAGTAGACTGATGTAACCTCTTTCTAATTCCCCCAGTCTTGCTCTCTACATGAATATCTGCTATACATGTCGTCTTCTCAAGAGCGTTCCTATTGTATGCTTTCAACATATATGCAAAGAAGTATAGTATCAGTAGCATACAAAGATTAGTAATATACTTCTAGTTTCTAGATTTGATATCCAGCCAAAGTAAGCAGTCAATCCATTCTTCTCCAATGACCTGTATTGCTTTTGCATTGATATGTGAGGAATCTGCTATTTAAATTCCTGCTTTCATTCAGGCTGGAAATTAAGACTGAAAACTCTGTAGCCTTTCCAGGTCCCAGCAGAGTAGATCTCAAATCCCAGGCATGACAACATCCAGTAGTACTGAGAACAAGAAATAGTGAAAATCATCAAATGACTCTTCCCAATCACTTGTTATATTGACCAATGCTCAACAGTTCTACTACTAGTAAATATGGACCACAATTTTGCAGCAATCCATATAATTGTCCAGTGCTCACCCTTGAAAAAATGTAAGGAATACATTATTAGAAGATTACTATAAAAAAAAACTTCTAGACCCTTTCTAGGAAAGGCAATGGAAAAGGTTGTTGCCAACAGGTTTTAAGCCGATCTCTCAAACAACAAAATCTATAACACACTCCAGTCTGTGTTCAGAAAGAAACACAGTACAGAAACCCTACTGGTTCACATGGGATAGTACTCCATCCTACTTCTTATTGGTCTGCCTACTGCATTTTATACTAAACTTAAAAGAAAGTTTAAAATGCTATGTGGTCTATAAGGAACAGTGTTCATCGGTGGGGCGGCACAGGACTATAAATGGAACCTGGAAGTCGGGCTCGGGCGGGCGCGGGTGAAGGGAGGGTGGATATCGGGCGGGTGAAACCCAACCCTCACATCACTAGTTCACAGCCTTCATGTGAATATAGATTGTGATCTACTTTAAATATCAGGGGGCTTATTTATTATGCTGTGTAAGAAATAATGCACCACATATCACGACCAGGCTTCGCCATGGAAAAGTGAGTAAGAAAACTTGTGACTTCTGCCGGAAGCAATGTAAAATAACTGCAGCAAATCTGGTGTTTGCATGGTGCATGGTGTAAAATTACACACACCTTAAGAATTTGGCCATTTATTTTGTTTTACACAGCATAATAAATATGTCAGCAACGATTATTTCTCCATGTCAGAAGCAATGGAGAAAACATCTGATTTCAGCAGAGAATATGCAAAAATTGATACATAGTTCAGAATATTTTCTCATATGAAGTTAATTTATACAATAAAATTGTTAATATTATATTTTTCCTTTTCACCTTGCAATTTCAAAATAACAAAAATATAATTTGTTGGTTTTCAACACTGAGCTAGAAATCTGCTGCCACCTAGTGACCTTTTTAGAGATAGATGTTACTTTAAAAACTTCATAAATTAATTACACATGCTGCACTGGAATACATTGATGGGACCACAAATAAAAAATGTAAAATACAGAAAAAACCTAAAACCATGGTACTTAATATTGAGGTTTCACTGTATGCATTTTTGCTCAAGGGTTTTAACTCAAACTGATTGTTTGTAAAATAAATGGTGAATTTATCAAGTTATGTGTTTTACCTTATACCTCCTGAACGCCACATTTGACGCCAATAGACCTTGAGTAATGGAAAAATGGAAGAGGCAAGTAATTTCCAGCAGACGTCACTCTGAAAAGACCTATTAAAGGAAAACTTTACCCTCAAAATGAAAATTTAAGCAACAGATAGTGTATATCATATTAAGTGGCATATTAAAGAATCTTACCAAACTGAAAAATATATTTAAGTAAATATTGTCCTTTTAGATCTTACCTTGAACCACCATTTTGTGATACTCTCTGTGCATCCTCAGAGATCACCTGACCAGAAATAATGTAACTCTAACTCTAACAGGAAGAAGTGTAGGAAGCAAAAGACAGAACTCTGTCTGTTAATTGGCTCATGTGATCTAACAAGTATGGTTTGTTTGGTTTGCTTGTGTGCATCGTGAATCCTAGGATTCCAGGGGACAGCCCTCAGTTCTTAAAATGCCAATTTTCTATTTATGATTACCCAAAAGTATATTATTATGGAAATGGTTTATTTACATGAAGCAGAGTTTTACACATGAGCTATTTTATGCAGTTTGTTCGGGGGTATAGTTTTCCTTTAAAACTGAGAAGCATGAATGCCGTATTTTCACAAAGCATTCTCTATTGGATGCTTACTTTTACACCAGACTTTTGCACCGTGGTAAAAGTCTCTGAAAATGAATACATAACTTGATAAATATGCCGTTTTTTTACACAGCAATGTTTGGTGATGTGTGGTGCATTTGGTCAATGTTTTTTAACACAGTATTATGAATAGGCCCATTATTATTCTGTTGGATCAGTAACAGAGGTAAATGTCTGTAAAGTAGAATAAAAAAATCAATCCTTCAGAAAACTATCCTGTGGCTTCAGTGTGGCTTGCAATACAGCATGCAATACAGCGAGCGTAGTGCAATTTCGGACACAAATCTGCATTTTTTTAACCAGAATGCAGCCATTTCCCCACAAGCTCAGTGTAACTGAAGCCATGCTAAAAGTTGTACCTGACAATTGCATCTGATGTATCTAAACAAATTCAGCTGTTGCAATTGCTGTTGATATCAATATTGGTTTATTCCAGGGGTGTCCAACCTGTGAGGATGGATATGAATGCGGCCCAGTTTAAACTTCAACCAATCCAGGAAACGTCATGTTGCAATGTCACGCACAGAGAGCATATGTACACCGCTAAAGCCAACAATCATTTCTCACTACTAATACTGCTTGATCTCTCAGCCGCATTTGACACTGTAGATCACCCTCTCCTCCTCCAGTCCCTCCAGTCGCTTGGCCTTCGTGACACAGCCCTGTCCTGGTTCTCTTCTTACATCACCAATCGTTCCTTCAGTGTCTCCTACAATGGAGTATCATCTTCTCCCCTACCTCTTTCTGTTGGATTTCCTCAAGGCTCTGTCCTGGGACCATTACTATTCTCCCTCTATACTTCCTCCCTTGGCAAATTAATAAATTCGTATGGTTTTCACTACCACCTCTATGCTGACGATACTCAGATCTATCTCTCATCTCCTGATCTCAACCCAGAACTCCTAACTCGCGTCTCCTCCTGCCTGTCCGCTATCTCTACCTGGATGTCGCAACGCTACCTTAAATTAAACCTCTCTAAAACTGAAATGGTTCTCTTTCCTCCAACTAACACCAGTAGCATCCCCGAAGTATCCATCATAGTTAACAACTCCACTATCACCCCCTCTCCCCAGGCCCGGTGCCTTGGGGTTATCCTAGATTCTGCCCTGTCACTCCTCATATCCAGTCACTTATTAAATCATGTCACTTCCACCTAAGGAACATATCCAAAATACGATCATTTATCACCCAAGACGCTGCCAAAATTCTTATTCACTCTCTCATCATATCGCGTCTAGACTACTGTAACTCTCTTTTAATTAGCCTCCACCTCCAGAGACTGTCACCTCTCCAGTCCATAATGAACACTGCTGCGAGGCTCATACACCTCAGCAACCGCTCCTCCTCTGCCTCGCCATTCTGTCAATCCCTGCACTGGCTTCCGTTACCTTTCAGAATTAAATTCAAATTAATGACACTGACTTTCAAAGCACTTCACAACTCTGCTCCTCCCTACATCTCTGAACTCATCTCTATATACTCACCCACTCGCTTACTACGCTCCTCTACTGACATGCTACTCAACTCTTCTCTCATTACCTCCTCACATGCTCGCATTCAAGACTTTGCAAGGGCTGCACCCCTCCTCTGGAACGCTCTTCCACGGTCTGTCCGACTTTCTCCCAACCTTTCTGCTTTCAAAAAATCTCTGAAAACGCACTTCTTTCGAGAAGCCTACCCTCACTCTGCTTAACTACCAAACTCAACACCACATACAATACCACATTTCTCACCCACTTAATTCGATCTTGCCCACTCCCACACCTTGTGTATTACTCCCTTCCCTTTAGAATGTATGCCTATGCATAGGGCCTTCCTCACCTTTTTGTACCTGTATTGATTGTGATGTTTGTTACTCCATATATTCTATATATGTAAATCATGTGATGTAGTTGTATAATCACATTTACTTTACAGTGCTACGCAATATGTTGGCGCTATATAAATACATGTTAATAATAATAATAATAATAATACACGGTCGCTTATTGTGTGCTTTAAATTTTACATGGGGTGTGTGGTGTGTGGCTTCCTAGAACACAGCGTTCAGTTATTTACAAAGGCAGGTAAGCATTCTTCAGAGGTATCGCCCGTTATGCTAGGGATATATGCAGCGCCTACATTTGTGAGCAACTTTTTTCAAGAATGAACACACTAAAATTAGAACCAAATTATCTGATGAGCACGTTGAGAATTCACTGAGAATTGCAACTACTTCCATAGAACCAGATATTGATACATTAGTTTCTCAAACACAATGTCAAAACTCCCACTAGGTTCATGATACTCTTTTACTTTTACAATAAAATAAATCAAAAGTTAGCGTTAGTGTTTGTGTGTATTTCGAGTGTGGCCCCAGAACATTTTTCTTCTTCCAATTTGGCCCAGGGAAGCCAAAAGGTTGGACACCCCTGGTTGGACACCTTCTTCGGTTATGTAGCAATACTCCTCCTGGTAGAGTCCTGCGCGGGTCCATTTTTCGGGACCCGTACCCGCAACCTGCAATCCGCAACCCGGACCCGCAACCCGCATTCTTACCCGCTTGGAACCGTTACCCGACCCTACCTGCAAGTACCTTATCCGCAACCCGGACACGCAACCCGCTGATCATCAAGAATCAGGAAGTGCTGTCATTGTAAACCGGAAGTGACATCAACGGAAGTAGACATAATCAGAAAAAAAGGAGTAAAACAGGAAGTGCTGTTCATCATCAAAAGTAGCCGTGACCAGAAAAAAGGAGTAAATATCGCTACTGAGAAGACCCACGGCCCGACCCGCAAACCCGCAGAACCGCTTACCCACGTTACCCGCACCCAGAACTTCTCGCCTCAACCCGCAAGGTACTCTACCTCCTGGTCTGTTAATCAGCTGGTTTCTGCTACAACATTTCAGGAGCCAGACGGGAATGTTTAGAGGATATCAACAGCTATGCATATACTGCTTTTAGTAGTGGTTACATTTACATATAACTAATAATAATTATTTATCTTTTTTTATTATACAAAAAAAATTTTGGGTGTAGGATCCCCATCCTGTTTTTTCGTATATGCATTATCTACTGTATGTTATTTAGAAATGATGCACTACTGAATGTGAAGGTGATGCATGATACTAAATATATTTTTGAAGTGCATTGCTGGGTTTAAATAAACATATGGAAGCAGCACTGTTTAAAGCTGTGCTCTAATATTTGTTTTATTACAGATTCACTAAAAATCACAGAAAACTGTGCAGTTGCACTTACAGCCCCAACTTTATTTCTCCCATCACTCTGTTGAACATATCTGAGACCTTGTGCATATTATAAACTTACCATACAGCAGTGGAAACGGACATAATAAGTCACAATAACTTAGCAGCTATCACAAACACGCTGAATTTTGAAAAAATCATATTGAATTCTGGAAAGATTATATATTTGTGCCTGTTTTGGTTTGGCTCCATTTTATGAATGTATCAATGTATCTTGTGAAATGCACTATATAAGTAACAAATGTCATATCATCTTGAGAATAAATAGAGAAACTGCTTTTTGCTTTAGATGAAATAGTCTTTCCTAACGGATGCCCTTTTAGTCTCCTAAGCAGTCATTTGGATGAAAGATTCATCAGACTCTGTCTGTGCTGACTGTGAATACATAGCTTTAATTTTATTATTATAGTTAAATCATAAAACACCAACATTCAGAGCACTATAAAAAGAAACATTAAAGGAACCAACAAACAAAAAAAGTTTTGAAGGGATACTGGCACAATGTAAAATATCATTTTTACCCAATTTGCTTGGTATGACATTTCTTTTCCTTTTTTTCCAAAGCACAATTGCCCAGTCTTCCAGGGTCCAGTGAGATTTGACACTCAGGAAGTGTTGCTGCTTATTTGTATAGGGGAAAGTGACCAGCAACCTGTTTTTCTTGGAGTCAAAAGTTAGTTGTGGCCTTGAAGGTTGGGTAATGGTGCTGCTGAAACTAACACTGTGTTGATGACTTTTACATAATTTATTTAAGTCTGTTAGTGAAATGTGACATTTGGAATAAAAGATTAAAGGAAATAGTTCACAACATATTACCCACTTTGGTACTATTTTTTTTTTTTTTTGCTATACTTTAAAGAGGCGTAGTAGCCAGCTCCATGTTGTAGCCCCACCCTTTCCAGCTACATTCAAGTGATCCCAGGGGTGGCCAATAAAAAGTGCAACAATATTCGGGAGTTTTAGGCTAAGGACACACGGGGGGTGAAAACTGCTAGCCAAAATCCACTGCCTGATTTCTGGCTGATTTCTCTCTTCCGCATTGAATTGACTCATTGTGAACAGACTTCGGTGGATTTTGGCTCAAAATGCAGAGACTCGTGGTTCTTTGCCAAACCCGACGAGTTTGTTCACCAGCGGATTTCGGTCAGCTAGTGGTTCGGCTGGTGTGTAGCTCTAGTCGTAGCCTCGAAAGCAAGCAATTTGCAGGTAAAACGTAGTCCCTGTGTAAAATGTATAATGATTCAGCAATAGAATTCTTAATGAATTAGATGAAAGTGAGTGATGAACTGGCCAAGCGAGGGATGATTTTGATGTAGTTGGCCATTTGAATAAATTGCAATATATGGACAAAATGTTTTAATATCCTATATATATATATATATATATGTGTATATATATATACAGGTGCAGGGTGGGACAGCACTCCAAGGATTTGAAGACAAGGATATAATGTCAAGAAAGT